>NW_019154172.1:3582414-3589797 GCF_002288905.1 Enhydra lutris kenyoni | reverse complement strand
TCTTTCCATAGTTTGGCTATTGTAGACATTGCTGCTATAAACATTCGGGTGCACGTGCCCCTTCGGATCACTACGTTTGTATCTTTAGGGTAAATACCCAGTAGTGCAATTGCTGGGTCATAGGGTAGTTCTATTTTCAACATTTTGAGGAACCTCCATGCCGTTTTCCAGAGTGGTTGCACCAGCTTGCATTCCCACCAACAGTGTAGGAGGGTTCCCCTTTCTCCACATCCTTGCCAGCATCTGTCATTTCCTGACTTGTTAATTTTAGTATTTTAGCCTTTTAATAATGAATATAACATGCGTTGTTTTTTTTCCAGATGTTCCTATAACTTTTCGGTTTGCCTTTGATTAAAGAGAATAAAACAAGTTCTCTTGTTTTTATTCCTTCCTTCCTTCCTTCCTTTACATTTTATTTATTTACTTGACAGAGAGAGAGGGAACATAAGCAGGGGAGTGGGAGAGGGAGAAGCAGGAGCTCGATCCCAAGACCATGACCTGAGCTGAAAGCAGTTGCCTCGCTGAGCCACCCAGGCATCCCAGTTATTCTTCTTTTTAATCTTGTTTGAAATTGATAGAATTTCTTGTACATTTGGTTTGATAGCTCATCAGTTATTTTTTAATCAACCATCACATTTATAAAAATGATTTTAATCCAATTTCCATCTCCTAATGGAAATACAGGTACATTAGCTTTTTAAAAACATGTGTACTTTTAAAAAACTCTCCTCTCTGAAGTTCCCTTCCTTTTAGCTCTTTACACATACTTCAATTAGATATTTTATACTTATTATTTTTCAATTACTAATTCCTCTTCAACTGGGTCCAAACTGCTGTTAAAACCATATGTTGTGGGGCGCCTGGGTGCTCAGTCGGTTGAGTATCTGCCTTCAGCTCAGGTCATGATCCCGGGGTCCTGGGATCAAGTCCCTCGGCTCCCTGCTCTGCGGGGAGTCTGCCTCTTCCTCTCCCTTTACCCCTCCCCCTGCTTGTGCTCTCTCTTTCTCTCACTCTCTCTCTCAAATAAAGTCTTTTTAAAAAACAAAACGAAAAACAAAAAAAAAACCCGTATGTTGCTTTTTAAAAATTAGTTATCACGTATTTCTGTTCTAGGGTTTCCATGAGTTTTCAATAGATTCCTAAACTCCAGTGTAAATTTCCATCTTGTCATCTATATCCTTGAACAGCTATATATTTTAGTGTTCCTATCTTAGAAGTCCAGGAGCTCAGTCATGTAGTGAGTCAGTTTCTATTGTTTGTTTGTTTTTCCCTCTCTTGCTCTTATTAGTTTGTATCATTGGAAAATGTCATTGATGATGGGCCTGATGTGTGAAGAACTATGGAGGCTTTGGATAATGTTATCTTTTGGGAGAGACAGAGAGGCAGATCACCTCAATCCATCTCATGGTTGAGCTGTTTTAGTTTGTACTGATTGGAAGTCTCAGTCCAATCTGGTTTTGCCTGCATTCTTAGCCAGTAGGTCTTTAGGGCTGCTGTCTGAGAGGTACCTTCTCTTTGGAGGATCCTGAACGTCTATTTTTATCTATATCCTCTGCATCATGGTATCACTGAAACTGCTTTTCTTTCAGCCCTACTCTGTTTGCCTTCATAGCTTCTTACCTGCAGGTAGCTGAATTTGCAAATGCCTTGAGGGTGTGAACGTTAGAAACGGAAAACCTCAAGATTTAGCCTCCTGGAATGGAGAGATTGTCAGGGGGAGATGTCACGCCCTATTACATTGCAGACCCAAGAGGAAGAGAAAGAGACCTTGCAAGTAAGGGAATGTTACTTTACTCTTCCTGCAGGAGGAAGAAAGGCTTTCCTCCTGCCCCAGCAATAGCCCAGCCAATGAGGAACAGTCACAACGCAGCAATGAAAAGCCACTATACTTTGAACTCCCAGTTTACTGCAGTAGTAGACCTTTTTGTTTAGAACACCTACCCAACTATCCCTTTTACTTTATAAAAGACCTTTCTGCTCCTTTTTTGGTGGGAGTTGCCAGTGGTTTTGCTATAGCTTGCTTGTGGGTTACAACTTTATTCTATTTTCCAATAAACATCTTTTGTTGGTAAAATAACTGGCAGTTTTATTTTTAAGGTTAACAAGGGCAAAACCTTTACCAAGCATCCAGTTCACATCCCTGGGCGCTACAGGGTCTTGGCTCCTCAAGTCACAATGCCAGGACAGCCCCACAGGTCTTCCCAGCGCCTCCACTATGCTTCCCCTCATGGATTAGTTATTTATTTATTCTAAAATTATATATATTTTTAAAGATTTTATTTATTTGACAGAGACAGAGAGAGAGGGAATATAAGCCAGCGGTGGGGGTGGGAAAGGGTGAAGCAGTCTTCCTGCCAAGCAGAGAGCCTGATGTGGGGCTCGATCCCAGGACCCTGGGTTCATGACCTGAGCTGAAGGCAGACGCCCAACAACTGAGCCACCCAGGCGCCCCCATCATGGATTATTTAAAGTCTGCTATTTTTTTTCTGATTCTTAGTAGCTGCCTTCTCCTCAGCTTCTCAGTCTCTGATTCCTGCCCAGGTCAATGTCCTGACGGGAAAAGGCAGAAAATTAATTTTGCTCCAATGAGCACCTCTCTCTCTTTTTTTCTCTCTTGCTGGCTCTGTGTGTCCTAGCTGCACTGGTGGTCTTCCAAAGACTTCAAACAATTCCTTTAAACCAGATTTTATCTACTTTTTGCAGTGGATGGGCTGGTTTGCCACACATACTCATCACTGAGGAAATCTACAAATTCTAGGTAAATTAAATGTTCCTACTTTCATTTCTTAAAAACAACAAAAATAGATTACTGGTATGTACTTGGACTTTAATCTTAAAGTATTTAGGGTAAGCCTGTTATAGTAACGTAACAAAAATTTTTTTTTAAAGATTTTATTTATTTATTTGACAGAGATCACAAGTAGGCAGAGAGGCAGGCAGAGAGAGAGAGAGAGAGAGGAGGAAGCAGGCTCCCCGCTGAGCAGAGAGCCCGACGTGGGACTCGATCCCGGGATCTGGAATCATGACCAGAGCCGAAGGCAGAGGCCTTAACCCACTGAGCCACCCAGGTGCCCCTAACGTAACAAAATATTTTAAAAAGAAGTTAAATTGTAAATGTAAACTGGCATAAAGTATAAAAGGTAATTTAATTCTCATCGCAGCATTTCAAAGTAAATATTATCTCTATTGTTATAGAGGAGGAAGCTGAACTATGAAAAAACCCCAAATTTGACTGGCAGGCCAGAGCTAATGGAAGAGGCAAGATCAAACCAAAGTCTATTGGATGTCAAAGCCCCCAAACTCATGTTCAGTGAGATTTAAAATAGATGTTGGAAAATAATTTAAAAAAAATGTAAAGCAAAACAACTTTCATTCTCTTAAATCTAAGATACTATTTGTTAAAAGATGTACTATAAATAAAGAAAAAATACTACACATTAAAAAAAAATAGATGTTGGATTACAGTGCATGACCACACTGAAATGAGCTTTCACAGTTGGAGAGGAAGATGAGAGAGTATTTCGCGTCACTCTTTGGTAGGGACCCTTCAGCGGTCTTTGCTGGGGAGGCGGAAGGGCTAGCATTGAAGCAGAGCTCCAGTCTCCACAAGCATTCCTTGGAGGCATGGGCAGGGGCAGTCTTTAGAACAACCTGCAGCAACTCTGGGGCTGGAATGATCAATGCAAGACCAGGTTTACCACTGCCCTGCAGTAGCCGAGGCATGGAATTGCTCTTCTTTACCAGTCCAGGGAAAGCAGGAAAGTCTTTCTCTCAAAGCTGCTTATTCTAGTGATGAACTAAATCAACTAAAATGAGTTTAATGATGAGTAGGAAGTCAGGACTTTGGAATAAAAATATCTTATGTACAACTGACTAATGAGCTGGGTCTGCATTTTCCAATATGGTGGCCACTAGAAGCATGGGAATTGAACATTTGAAATGTGGCTAGTGCTGAGAAACTGAATTTTATTTAGTTAACAATAATTAATTTAAATTTAAATAGCCACATGTGGCTAGTGGCTATAGTACAGGACAGCACGGGTTACAGAATAATCATTTTACCATAAAATCATTTGCTTTATTTCCCTGTAGCAAGAAACAGATTTAATAAGATCTCACACTCCAGAACAATTCTGAATGGCTTTCTCCACTTGCCTTGATACATCTGAATGTCAGTTCAGCCCCAGGGACCACCTCTTCTGCTGCCTCTGCTTCCTCATCAGATGCACACACCCATCCCAAGTGAACAGGAGCCCCAGCCAGTCCTGCCCTCTCACAGGTGGAGTCTCAGTCCCTGGTCCCAGGTTCTACACAGGTGGTGGCTTCACACCTTCCTGCCAACTAACTGAGTTATATTGCTCAAGCACTGTGTTGGCCCAAGTGTGAGGTGGTGGTCATTGCAGTTTTCCTGTTTTTGAAGGCCCCTGGGAAAAGAGAGTGCAAATCCAGGCTCTGGTTGGTGGGAGTTCACATAAAGCTGGGTAATCTATGCTAATTAGGTGACTTAAGAGTAAGATAGTCTTGTCAGCCATTGTGGATCTGTGGTAGATGTTTTTGTCCCACCTCCAGGACATTGGATTTGATTCCCCAGAAGAGTGTTTACTGAATTTTGCAAAGCTAATCTCTCTATTGCACAGATAAGATTGCAGTATAAAAATGGAAGTTAAAGAAATAATGTTCTTAGAGGACAGAGGAGCATGAAGCTTTGTGGGAGGACCTGAATGGTGACAGAAAAGCAACCTTTAACAGGAGCCAACTGGCTGAGCCCAGGGAAGCTCTAGCACCTCAGGGCCTTTGACTCTACTTGCTATTTCCTCTTCATTGCCCAAGTTCCTCCTGAGAGCAAGAGTATCCTGGAGCAAAGGAAAAGCAAAATGGGTTATTAATTGTTGATTCAATTTCTTTAAGAGATACATGTCTGTTCAGATTATCTATTTCTCCTTGTATAAATTGGGTAGATTATGTCTTTCAAGGAACTGGTCCATTTCACCTGAGTTATCACATTTGTGGCCATAGTTTTTCACAATATTCCTTTATTACCTTTTAACGTCCAAGGGATCAGGACTGATGGCCTCTTTCATTTCTTAGATTAGTAATTTGTGCCTTTTTTTAAATTGATTAGAGGTTTATTAATTTTATTGATCTTTTCAAAGATCCAGCTTTTGGCTTTGTTGTTTTTCTCTACTATTTTCCTGTTTTCAATTTCATTGACCTCTGCTTTGTTTCATTTCATTATTCATTATTCATTTTTCATTCATTCATCATTTATTATTCATTATTCATTTCATTATTCATTATTATTTCATTTCTTCTGTTTACCTACAATTTAATTTGTTCTTCTTTCTCTAGTTTCCTAAGGTTAACCTACTTTGCATCCTAGCCTAGGCTTTCCAAGGAGAATAAATTTCATTATCAGTTTTGCAAACCTTAGCTAACTAAGCAGCCTTTTGGTTATTTTTACTCAGTTATAGGAAATGTAAAGTACACTGTGCAGTTAAGAGTTCCTTTATTAATGTAAACTCACCTGAGTAACCACCACCTGGACTAAGGTATATTACATTTGCAGACTCTGGAAAGCTTCCTCATGCCTCTTCCCAGGCAACATTCCACAGAGTTAGCCTTCCTTAAATTTCTATTACCATTTAGTTTTGCTTGTTCTTTGCCTTCACATAAATGGAATCAGAAAGTAAATACTATGGGGTTTTGTGTGTGTGTGTGTGTGTGCACGCGTGGGGGGTAATCTGACTATTCACTCTAAACTATGGTATAGATTTATTAGTATTATTTTCACAGATTTTCATTGTTGTGTGTATTCCATCATATGATTATATCACAATATATTTAGTCTGCTCTTGTTGCACATTTGATTTGTTTCCAGATTAGAGTCATTTGGAACAAAGCAATTATAAACATTATTTACATGCTTTTTGGTGAACATACGCATACCTTTGTCTAAAGCAGTGTTCTCCATATGCTAGCTAAAAGTAATTTTATATTTTCTAATAGCCACATTAAAAAATAAAAATAAGTGAAATAATTTTTAAAAATACTTTATTAGAGAGAGAAAAAGCGAGAGCATAAGTTGGGGAGGGACAGAGTGAGGGAGAGGGAGAAGCAGCCTCCCCACTGAGCAGGGAGCCTGACACAGGGCTCCATCCCAGGACTCTGGGATCGTGACCTGAGTCCAAGGCAGATGCTTAACCACCTGAGCCACTCAGGCACCACTAAGTGAGATAATTTTAATAATATATTTTATTTAGCTAGATATATCCAAAAAATCCCATTTCAACATGGGACACTAACCATAATGTTCAACAGCTATATGTGGCTAGTGACAATTAGGTCAGCAGCATGGTTCCAGGCTATTTAGATAAAATTGGAATTGTTGGGTCATAGGATATATACATATATGCCTATTTCCCTATCTATATTTATATCTATTTCTATATTTATATTTATATTTACAGCCACTTTTTTTTTTTTTAAGATTTTGAGCAGAGAGCCCGACATGGGGCTCGATCCCAGGACCCTGGGATCATGACCTGAGCCAAAGGCAGAGGCTTTAACCCACTGAGCCACCCAGGCGGCCCTACAGCCACTTTTTAAAAAGATTTTATTTATTTGAGAGAAAGGGAGAGAGTATGAGAGGGGAGGGGTTAGAGGGAAAAGCAGACTCCCTGCTGAGCAGGGAGCCCAGATGTGGGACTAGATCTAGGGACTCCAGGATCATGACCTGAGCCGAAGGCAGTTGCTTAACCAACCGAGCCACCTAGGCACCCCTACAGTCACTTTTAGTAGTGTCAAATAATTTTCCAAAATTGTTGTACTAAATTAATTTCCACCCAAAGTGAATGAGATAATTATGAGTACATAATTCACTCTCATAAACTGTTGATCTTTAAACAAAGCCTTTCACCAAGAAATTATATTAAAACAAAATAGGCGGGAGGGGAGAAAGAAAACAGAGAATAATGAATTTCTCTCTCTCTTTCCCCTTCTTTCTGTTTTGTTCATAAGCTGATATTCTGGAATCTGTAAAAGGACAAGCTAAGCAGTCTGCCCTGGGAGCAATTTCACTGGGTCATGAAGGAAACCAATTTCAGTGATTTGGAGGTTTTCTGAATAGAATTGAAAGTTTAGCTAAAAACTGCACATGATAAGTTATCTCTTCCAGTGTCCATCCATTGAAGCCAGATTTGTACCTTTTCCTTTTCAGAATTTTTTTTTAAAGATTTTATTTATTTATTTGTCAGAGAGAGAGAGGGAGAGAGAGCGAGCACAGGCAGACAGAGTGGCAGGCAGAGGGAGAGGGAGAAGCAGGCTCCCTGCCGAGCAAGGAGCCCGATGTGGGACTTGATCCCAGCGTCCTGGGATCGAGTCCCA
>NW_019154172.1:3504843-3582314 GCF_002288905.1 Enhydra lutris kenyoni | reverse complement strand
TATTTGTCAGAGAGAGAGAGGGAGAGAGAGCGAGCACAGGCAGACAGAGTGGCAGGCAGAGGGAGAGGGAGAAGCAGGCTCCCTGCCGAGCAAGGAGCCCGATGTGGGACTCGATCCCAGGACGCTGGGATCATGACCTGAGCCAAAGGCAGCTGCTTAACCAACTGAGCCACCCAGGTGTCCCCCTTTTCAGAATTTTTAAGCTGTCAGTGTTTGGTCAAAATTCTGCTTCAAATGGAGCCAATTTGACCATGAGAGCCTCAGTCTCTTTTTGATACATCGATTGTGTATTAGCACAGGATATGCAAATCATATGTTCTAGTTTAAGAACAACAAGCCAGAATAGAAATTTGCATAAACTACAAACTGGTGAAATTCAGAATCTTGGCTCAGATCCTTAGCATGTTAGTTTCTTAATAAGATATGAGCAATTGCCTTTTTCCTTTCTTTCCTTTTCTTTTTTTTGGTAGTAGTAGTAGCAGTAGTTAGAATGGTCATATGACTATGGTCTAGGCAGCATTTTGATGTGAACAGGGAAAGTAATTTGATTACTCAAAAAGAATAATGTCAGGGAATCACATAGAAAAAGCACAAAGTAATTACCTATGAAAATTGGAAGGAGCCAAATACTCTCTGAAAATCTAAACATAAATAGTAAAATTTCTTTTCTTTGGTTGAAGTACTTAGTTTCTCTTATTTTCAAGTGATTATTAGTATCCATAAGCCAATCTGGGAAGTACCTCCTTTGAATTGTTAGAGACCTATCTGTGCCCTCCAGAAGAAAACAAATTATTGCAATTACTTTCCTTAGAAAACAATTTACAACTATACAATGGAAAAAGCTCCTAAAACTACTGGGCATTTGAAAAGAACTAATTATAGAAAGTAATAACACCACTGAAAGGAAAAAAGGCAATGGTATTTATTAAAAATGTTTATTATGAGGAGCATAAAAGGAAATAACTATGTACCACTAAGGGTTTGGAGAAGACACTCTGCTGGAAATCTGAGTAATTTTGTGATAGCCTTTTCAGTGCGGTAGGGCCTTCTCAGAGTCTTTTGCATTATGGTCACTGAATTTTATCGGTTTTTAAAATCCAATTTTAAGAGGATTTTTTCTTCTTTTAATAAAAGGATGAATTAGTTAACAGTTCTGGAAATTATTAAATCTTGTTTATATAACTGTCAGAAGCCCTATTTGTTGACTTAATTGCCTAATTTCAATGACATAAATAGCCTTTTCCTCCTTTCTTTAGCCTGATTTAAACAGTTGTGAAATTATTCTATCATTTAGTAACTTCAGTATAGACTACAAAAACAGGCTAATGGATACCAGAAATTCAGTTTCTTTTCTTTTCCACACTCCCCATTATGTAGAGCAATTTATTAAAGTCAAGAGACTTGACTTAGGGGAGAATCACTGTGTGTTGAGATAATTCTTGGTATAGAAAGTATTCCACTTTTGGGTCCACAGAATTTGGATCAGATGTGAACAAATTCTCAACACTGCAGACTCAAACACGAGAAAATACCAAAAACCTCAGGATAAAGGGCCAATCACAGAAGACTCACAGATTAGATTATATCTGTCATCTACCATCCAACAGAGAATAGATCCTTGTGAACCACCACCCAGCAGAGATCATCTCTCAATGTGCATTTCATCAAAGCAAAACCAGAATTCCACACTGATACCACTGATGGGAAAAAATAATTGACAGTGTATAAATGAGAAAGAAGACGACTTATCTAAGAATTACACATAGTATGTAAAAGTCATAGAGCTCAATTTCTGCTCCTGAGGGTCAACAGAAAAATCAAGGGAACATGAACCAATGGCTGTAACACAAGGTGCCCCTGTCAGATGCAGAATTCTCTTGGCTAGAATGATGTGTCTCAGGTATGTTTTTTGTGGAAATAGCTGCCAAAAACTGTAAAGGAATAATACAGTGTTAAGTGATGGTTGATTTTATGTGTTAATTTGCCTAGGTCACAGCACCCAGATATTTGGCCAAACAATATTCTAGATGTTCCTGTAAAGGCATTTTTAAGTGAGATTAACATTTAAACCGGTAGACTTTGATTAAAGCAGATTTTAGTCTATTGATTTAGGCCCTCCATAATGTGAATGGGCTTCACCCAGTCAAAGGCCTTAGTAGAGAAAGACTAACCTTCCTGAAAGAGAAAAATTTGTCAGCAGAATGCCTTTGGAGTCAAACTTAGCCTTTTGTGGGTCTCTAGCCTGACATCCTATCCTGCAAGGCCAAAGCCTCCACAGTTGTGTGATCCAATTCCTTAAAATAAGTCTCTGTCTTCCTTACTCTATGATCCATCTATCTTATCAATTAGTCTGTCTATCTGCCTACCTACCTACTTACCTACCTACTTATCGGAAGTGCTAAGGATGAATTAGTATGTTGTATATATTAGTTCTGAATTGATTGTTTATCTGGAGAATCCTAATACAGACAACATACTAATTCACCCTTGCTATTTATAGAGAGAGGGGAAGAGGAACAAACCTCTGGGACTAGTGAGTTTCTTCTCCCTCTGGGTAAACTGGCACAAAGAGGACACGCTAGCCAGTCTTCCCTGCGCCGGTTGACAGGGCTCCACAGAAATCAATTACAGGTATATAAAAATATCTTGGCAGTTTAGTAGAGGAGTAGATGCAGAGATATCCTACTGCTTAATGCCCACCATGTCATCTGTTGTACCTCCCTGTTAGTTAAGTCAGGAGGACAGCACTCCCCTTATTAGATGACCAAAGATAAGTGTATAGAAAGTGTGTTGTGCTAGCAAGAGTATGAGGAAAAGAATTCTCCTAGTTAGAAAAATAAATTGAACTATAAATTGGTACCACTACAATTGATGGCAAATTTACAGGATTTATTATTTACATTAAAAAACATACTGTAACCACTATGACAGAGCAATTGCACTTATAGGACTCTATCCTATAGATATACTTGTGTAAGTGGCAAAAGAGATGGGTACACGGATAATGACTGCAGGATTATTGGATTATTGTAAGATCAACTTATTTTTATTTTTATTTTATGATTTAAAAAAAAAAAAACTTATTTGACAGAGATCACAAGTAGGCAGAGAGGCAGGCAGAGAGAGAGGGGAAGGCAGGCTCCCTGCTAAGCCAAGAGCCCAATGTGGGGCTCGATCCCAGGACCCTGGGATCATGATCTGAGCCAAAGGCAGAGGCTTTAACCCACTGAGCCACTCAGGCGCCAGATCAACTTATTTTTAAAAATAAAATGTAAAAGTTTAAGTAACAGTACAAAGAAATGCCTTCATCAAAAATAATGCAGAAGATAATGATAACAATGCTCACAATTCCACTGATAGCATTATTGATTGAACACTTACTAAATACAGACACATCCCGCAAGATGCTATTATGCAGTTGAAAAATTGAGGTACATAAAATTTGTTACTAGCCCAAAAAAACAAGATCCCATCCCACAAAACATGCTCTTCAGGACAGATTACACCAAGCCTCTCTTGTTCCTTGTTTCTCAGAACTTCTCTGTCTCCTATGTTTCTTCTGGCAGATCTTCGGGGAGGACAGGGGAGCTCCAGAAGAAGCCCTTATATCACTTGAAGGGAGGGAAATGAGGTATTTCGCGCTTTGCCGAGGCGAATCTGCGAAAACCAAACAGAAGTAAAAAACAAAACAAAACAAAAAAAAAACTCCACACCGTCCCTGGGTGGGCTCGAACCACCAACCTTTCGGTTAACAGCCGAACGCGCTAACCGATTGCGCCACAGAGACACAATGCACTTCCTTTCTTCCTTATAATAGTGATTCCTCCCAAATCGCAAATGGCCATCAGTCCCTGCTGTGTGATTCGGCAGGCTCCAAAGCTTTGGAAAACCGGAGATTAGAGTGACAAATCAAGCCGTCTTTCGAGTTTGAAACCGGTGCATTGGGTGATTCCGAAACTGGGGAAAGCAAACGGCCTCGCCCCGCCTTGCCCCTCAGAAGCCAGAACCTTTGGAGACACCCAGACCGCGACCCCGCCACCCCTCTACGCCCTAGGCTGTGTCGAGGGGGGCCCAAGGGAAGCTGAATGCCCAGAACATTCAATTAGGACTTGCTGAATTAACGCATTTTAGAGTTTGAGCATACAAAGGGACAATGGCTACACCACATGTATATATGTTATGCAGTATGTTACATATACACAAATATATAAAAAATATATAGAATATTTAAAATATACAAATATATATAGAATATATATAAAATATATAGAATATATAGACTTTCTCTCTTTATATATAGACTCTGATGAACTCTGGTCCTCCAGCTGCAGCAGCCCCCCAGGAAGTAGCCTGCTAGAAGTCTGCAGATTTCTAGAAAGTCAGGCTTTTAACTCTAGTAACAATCCAGGAAGCTAAAAAATAAAGTTGTGGAACAATTGGCTCAAAATGGCCAGGATTTGATTAATAACTTAATAATTAATTACTTCCCTAATTTTTATCCCCATTGCAACCTAGGACTACCCAGAGAAAGTCAAATATGCCCGCTAACCAGCCATACAGGACGCTCAGCTTCTAGTTACCTACTTACAGCTTTCCCATGCCAACAGCCTCCAAGGAGGGCACACCTTAAGTCCTCCCTTTTTCCTACTATAAAGCTTTCCCACTCCCTCCGCAGCTTTAGACTCTTTTAAAACGCAAGTGACCATGGCTGATGGCCTTGCTTTAGCAAGTTCTGTATAAACAATCTTTACTTTTCTCCTTTGGTTGGTCTTCATTTTTTTCCCCCGTACACTGTCACTGTTAAGCTTTTAATCCTTTGAAGAACTCTGAGAACTGAAATAGAAAAATGTTTTTAAAAGGGGGAAGTTCTTTTCTAAAGATTTTTTTTTTTTTTAAGATTTTACTTATTTATTTGACAGACAGAGATCACAAGTAGGCAGAGAGGCAGGCAGAGAGAGGGGGATAGGAAGCAGGCTCCCCGCCGAGTGGAGAGCCCGATGCGGGGCTCGATGCGGGGCTCGATGCGGGGCTCGATCCCAAGACCCTGGGATCATGACCTGAGCCGAAAGCAGAGGCTTTAACCTACTGAGCCACCCAGGCGCCCCTAAAGATTTTATTTTTGTCAACTGATTTCAAAGCCTGCAATGTCCCATGGGCTGGGCAGCAGAGGGACGTACAGCGCGCCATCTGTGCAGCTTAAACTCCAGCGCTCAATTCAACCGCATTCCGCATTCTGCCTTTAGTGGGGTCCATAGGGTCAGTGTGAGGGAGAAGGAAGAGGGTTGAGGCCAAAAGGGAACCTTCAGGAGACTGGAAAGAAGTAGGAGAGGCATGATTGAAGACAAGGAGACCTCCCAAGAGGCTTGTGGAGATGCACTGGCCAGATCCTGAGAGATGAGAATGGTTTTTTATTTTGTATCAGAATGGGGAGAGAGAAATGGAGAGAGAGGACCCGACAGAGAGAAAAGTGCAAGAACCTGTAGTTGTTCAAGAACAAAGCAAGAAAATATTGTGAATATTTTGCATCAAAAATATTAAAGGACACACACCAATTGCTAGCATCTTTGCTGTGTGCTGTGATGGTACAGTGGTTAACACTCTGCATTGTGGTTGCAGCAACCCTGGCTCGAATCTGAGCCACAGCAGTATTTGGCCTTTGTGAAGGCTCTGTGTTGTGCACTTAAGACCCTGATTGTGTTCCACATGAATTAGACTTCAATATGTACAATTAGAATGAAAGTTGGGTTGGAGGGGCAGAGAATGGTATGGAAATTGTGTTTTATTAGATTTTATTGTACAAACTCATAAAAAGCTCATTGTCATAGTGTCTAAAAAGGCCCCATCAACAGCTGCAATATCTCAACCAGAAAAAGGTTCATGTCTACACTGTTACGTAAGTGGAAGCTACAGATGGCTCTTTCTCTTTTGGGATAGCTCTGTGCACGCTCAGATATAGGGCATGGTTCTGGAAGACAGAATACCTGACCCCAGTTTAGTGTACAATAGGGTTTCCTCCCCTTATAACTGCAAAGTATTAGGGAGCCACCGCAAACCTTGATCTTGGGCCACAAAAAGTGGTAAGGGGATTAACACCAGGGCTAAAACACGTACCAAATGTGTTCAAGAAAGATGCCAGATACTGCCATGACTCAGATTCGAGCCGAGGTTGCTGCGGCCACAACACAGAGTACTAACCACTATACGATCACGGCACACCATATACCTGACTGCATCTGGCGTGCCTCCTTTAGCATTTTTGATGTAAAAACATCCACACCTAGTTAAAGCTATACAAAATTTCCATCAGCCCAGAAACATCAGTACAGCCCTTTCCAGCCAATTCCTACCTACTTGTGCTGTGTTTAAGCAAACCATTCTGATTTTTTTTTGTTGTTTTGAAAGGGCCTTATTTATATTTTAGCAACAAGTTAGATAAGTAACTTTGCTAACTGGCAATCAAGATTTTGAGCCCAAGAGAAAAGAAAAAATCACAAGACCCCAAACAGGCATAATCATTGTTATTTTTAAGAATTAATTTATTTTTTAAAAGTAATCTCTACACCCAACATGGGGCTAGAACTCACGATCCCTGAGATGAAGAATCTGATGCTCTATGGACTGAGCCAGGTGTCCCAAATCACTGCTATTTTTTTAAAAGAAGATTTATTTATTTATTTTTGATAGAGATGGAGTAAGGTGGGGGTAGGAGAGAGGGAGAGAGAATCCTGAAGTAGACTTCCCACTGAGTGTGAAGCCCAGCTCGGATCCAATCCCAGGACCCTTAGATCATGACCTGAACCAAAATCAAGAAACAATGCCTCAACCCATGAAGCCACCCAGGCACCCCACTGTCATTTTCCAATGAACATTTTATATATGCAAAATAAATTCAGTTACAATGTACTATAGCACTGTGAACTGAACTAATCTAAAAGCGACATCACAAAGTTCCATGATTATCCAGAGTATCCAGGTTTTTATCTTTAATACCATTCCCAGAAGGTGGTGATTCATTAACAATCCACTAGGGTCTTTTAAAAACACCCACAGTTGGCTTGAAGGAATTCCCACTGGCATGAGTTGTGATACTTTGAGTATGAGAAAGAACTGTGATTTTTGTGCAGGGGTCAGTGAACTACGGCCTGCTGGCCAAATCCCACACACAGCTTGTTTAGTAAAGTTTTATTGGAACACAACCATACTTATTCATGTATGTATTATCTATGGCTGCTTTTGTAATCCAATGGCAGAGTTGAGTAGTTTCAACAAAGCCTAAAATACTTACTACTGGGCACTTTACAAAAGAAAGTTTGCTGACCCCAGTCTAGTGGATTGACTTAATTAAGTAATATTGGAGCCGGTGAAGTCATTTGCATGCTGAAGTATTTAAGTTCAATGTAACTTACTTTAAAATGGTTCAACAAAAACATATAATTAAGTAGATTAAACGGTTCTGATTTCTATCTCCAGAGGTTAATGTTGACTATTTCTAAAATTCACAGAAGTGAATGTATTTTTTTTTCTGAGATGCATCCATGCTGTTGAGTTTATTATTACAGTGTTCTTGATGAATGTTATTCCTGTGCTCATACTGCTATTGATGGATACTTGGATAATTTATAGTTTTGGCCATTGTGAACAAGGTCCTTACACATGTGCATTCATTTTTTGAGTATATACTTTGTAGCGGAATTGTTGGGTCATGGGGTTGGTGTAAATTTAACTTTATTAGGAACAGCCAATTTTCCAGAATGTGTGATTTTACCTTGTCAACAGCAACAACAAGGAACTCTTGTCAGCAGTTGGTGTTCTCTCTCTTTAAAAGTTTACTGATTGCTGTGAGTGCATAAAGGTAGTAACTCACTGTGGTTTTAATTTGTGCTTCCCTAATAAATAATGATATAAGTAAGCATCTTTCCTTATGTCTTTTGGCCATTTAGAAATTATCTTTTGTGAAGCAAGCCTATTCTGGTATTTTGCTAATTTTTAATGTTTTGGCTTTTATTATTGATTTCTAAAAGTTCTCGGTCCATTCAATTTGAGTCATGTTCAGATAAGAATATTGCAAATATCTTTTCCTACTCTATGGATTGCCTTTTTACTTTCTTATGGTGTTTGTTTTTTAAATTTATTTGACAGAAAGAGAGAGAGATCACAAGCAGGCAGAAAGGCAGGCAGAGAGAGGGGAAACATGCTCCCTGCCAAGCAGAGAGCCCGATGCGGGGCTCAATGCAGGGATCAATCTCATTCCAGGACCCTGAGATCATGACCTGAGCCGAAGGCAGAGGCTTAACCCACTGAGCCACCCAGGTGCCCCTCTTATGGTGATTTTTTTTTTTTTTTTATTTGACAGAGAGAGATCACAAGTAGACGGAGAGGCAGGCAGAGAGAGAGAGAGGGAAGCAGGATCCCCGCTGAGCAGAGAGCCCAATGCGGGACTCAATCCCAGGACCCTGAGATCACGACCCGAGCCGAAGGCAGCGGCTTAACCCACTGAGCCACCCAGGTGCCCCTCTTATGGTGATTTTTGATGAACATAAGTTTTTACTTTTGACGGAATCTGATTTATTTTTTCTTTTATTGTTAAGGTATCTTACTCTCTAAGACATCTCTTCTGCCCAAGACTGTAAGTACATTTTCCCACATTTTCTTCTAGAAATTTTAATGTATTAGTTTTCAGCTTTAAAAATTGTGATTAATTTTCTGACCTCAGCACAATACCTAACCACTTCAGCATAAGAATCTTTAGCTTGCTTGCAGATCACAAACCTCCCAGAAATTTTTATAACCTTTGATGTAAAAACATTCATAAGTTTCCCGTTCTGCTCTTTGTTGACTACAGATCTTTGTGTTTCTATCGCTCACTCCTCTTTTGCCCTCTCTTTCCTTCTCTCTTCTCTTCTCACCTCTACCTACATCTGAGAAAATCAGAAATACCTAAGACTGAGAAGAAGAAAGATCTGATGATCTATCTGTGCTCAGGAGACAAGGCTCTAGTTTTTAAATCTGATTCTGTCCTTGTGTGGCCTTGGAGAAGTAACTTAAATTTTATGTGCCTCAATTCTTTCTTCTGTAAAATGGGGCTAATAAGGGGCGCCTGGGTGGCTCAGTGGGTTAAACCTCTGCCTTCAGGTCAGGTCAGGTCATGATCTCAGGGTCCTGGGATCAAACCCCAAATTGGGCTCTCTGCTCAGGGGGGAGCCTGCTTCCCCTCTCTCTGTGCCTGCCTCTCTGCCTACTTGTGATCTTTCTCTCTGTCACATAAATAAAATATTTTTTTAAAAAATGGGCTAATAAGAGTAGCTACTTCATTCTGTTGTTGGCTGTGCCTGAATTTAGTAGCTGCTCAATAATATCATAATCAGGATCATCATCCCCATTGTCATTATCCTCTGCATTATTTTTGAAAATAATTGTGCTGATATTTTGCACTTTAGTTTTGCTTCTCCTAGAAATTCCTGTGAATGGAATCATGGAGTATGTATGCTGTTGTATTCTGCATAATGTCTCCAAGTTTTATTTATTGTGGAGTATATAAAAATTCGTGCCATTTGGGCACTGGGTGGCTCAGTTGTTAAGTGTTTGCCTTCAGCTCAGGTCATGATCCTAGGGTCCTGGGATAGAGCCCCATATCTGGCTCCCTGCTCAGTGGGGAGCCTGCTTCTCCCTCTCATGCCGCCCTGTGCTTGTGTTCCCCGTCTCGCTGTCTCTGTTATAAATAAATAAAATCTTAAAAAAAAAGCTCATTACTTTTTATTGCTGAGTAATATCCTATTATATGGATATACCACAATCTGTTTATCAGTGTCCTGATAGTGGACACTTGAGTAGTTTCTAGTTTGGGCTATTGAGAATTAAAACACTATGAACATTCTTGTTACAATCTTTTTGGTATGGACATATGTTTTCAGTTCTCTTGGAAGAATATCTAGGTGAAGGATTTTATGGGAATAAAGGGATGTTTATGTAAATTTGTTTAAATGTATAAGAAACTATAAAGCCAAAATGCCTATAACACATTCCCACTAAAAATGTGGGAGAGTTCTAGTTGTTCCACATCTTCACAAAGATTCGGTGTTTTTCAGACTTTTTTAGCCGTGCTACTGGGTGCAGTGGTATCTCAAAGCAGTTTTAATATCTATATCCCTAAGTAGTGATACTGAGCACTCTTTTATGTGCTTACTGGCCATTGGTATATCTTTCTGTCTGAAGTGTTTAAGCTTTTTCCCATTTTTAAAAAATGGGTGTTTCAGTTTCTAATATTGATTATAGGAGGTCATTTTATATTCTGGAGATAGGGTCTTTGTCAGATATGTTCTGTGAATATTTTGTCCCTGTCTGTGATTTGGCTCTGCCTTTTCACTGAATGGTATCTTTAATGAGAAGACATTTTTAATATTTTAATTATTTTATAATTTTAACATTTAATATTTTAAGTATGACTGTTGTTAAAGTCTAATTTAATATTTAATTAGACTAAAAGTTTAATATTTTAAAAGTCTAACTTATTTTTATATTTAATGTTGTTAAAGTCTAGCTTATCATTTTTCTTCTTTATGTTTTTGGTGTGTGATATTTATTTTGCTTACCACCAGGTCATAAGGATAGTCTCATGTATTTTCTTCTAAAACTTTATAGTTGTAGTGTGTATGATTTGGTCTATGATCCAACTCAAATTAGCTTTCATGTATATTGTAAAGTAGGGATTGTAGGTTTTTTTCACTATGTAGATATCTTGTTCTAGTGCTATTTGTTGAAATGATAGTCCTTTCCCCTTTGAATTGCTTTAGTGTCTCTTTTTGGAAAATAATTTGACCAGAGAAGGGAGGTCTATTTTACATGTCTCAATTCAGTTCTTTTTATTTACACATGTACCCTTCTGCCACTCCCACTCGGTCTTGTTTATAGTAATACGCAGCTTAATAGTAAGTCTTAAAGTCTTCCAGGTTTGATTTTTTCAGAGCTCAATAAATTTTGAAATGTGTACATAACAAAGTAGTCACCACACAAATAAAAATCTGCAGTCACTTAACTTCTCTCATTTCATTGTAAGACATAGGTCCTCACATATTATATCTGATCCCTTTGCCAAAGACCTTCTATTGCAGCTCCCAGAAAAAATAAATCTCCAGTTTCCTTTAGAGACAAAATGTCTGCAACACTCAACCATGAATCTAGATTCTTATTGAAAAAAAAGTTCATTTTCCAGGTGTTTGACTAGAGCAAACTTTTCTATTATTTATGACCATAAATACAATGTTTGGTTTGGAATTCTCTATTCTTTGTGGGAGATCAAATTCCCAGGAGAGCCTCTAATTAACTGGACTGATAGTTGTTGACCATGAGGTTGAAATTGGAGGCTATGTAAAAATTGACTTTTTAAAAATTGCATTAGAAAAGATTAGGGGGAGATGCTGAGAAAAGGTGTAAGGAAGAGTACGTTGGAACTAGAAAGTCGAATTTTGGTTCTTGCAGTGATTGTCAGGTTTTATAGAAAGAGAAGCTAGAGGTTACCTATCCAAGGGGATAAAAACCTTTAGTGGAAACAACCACTAAATACTGGCCATTAAATACAGGCCATTTTATGATGCTTTCCCATTTATACATAATTTCTTTCCCATTTTTGTAAAACTGGCAGGCTTCATGTGCTTGTTATATAACTTTTAAAATGTGTATTTAAATTAAAGCCTATGAAAATTAAACTATTCCTCACAAACGTCCTAAATTTATCTTAAATTCAACCAAAGATGCATTTAAAATAACATTGGCCCAGCCTAAGAGACAAACCCACCTGGCTGAAGTGCAGTTCCTGGGAGTGTGTGATTCTCAGCTGTAGCTGCTTTCTCTAGTTTCTCCCACACCTGGAAGACCTCATTCAAAACCTACCAGAAACCGTGTCTTCTGTTAAGAGATTTTAAAGTACTCTTACTTCAAGGAAGGGCATTAAAAATAAATTTACCAGTTGCATCCTTGGAATCCACGGAAAGCCCAAGGGGGGAGACGTTCAAATGCCAAAAGGAGCAGGGGCTGCTTACTCGTGGGTGGCCAGGCCAAGGCTTTGGCTCCACTGGAGAGGGGGACTCCACTCACCGTCACCCGCGACCGAACCCCGATTTCATCTTCATGCGGTTTTTAGATGAGGAAAATCGCATGGAGTTCTTCCTTTCTCTCGGCTCTTTCCACATCTCCCGTTCTGTCTCTTCCAGAGCGTTCTGGGAAGCTAATATCGGACAGGACAGAAAGGGGAGGCTGCCCTTCTCCTCCGGGTCCCTCCCGCTGGGGCGTCTTGGGTGCTCAGTCCGGCCGGGACGTTAGGGCCCGCGGGTGCGGACTGCTGGGCCGCGAGGGCAGCGGGCCCGGAGCCCGAGAATTCGCCGCCGGCGGCCGCGCGCATCGCAAGCGCGTCGCAGGTCCGACCTATTTCATCGACGCTGCCCGCAGTTGGCGTGCGGGTGGCACTCAGGAGTGCGGGCCTCAGACCCGCGAGAGGGGCCGCGCTGGAGGGGCCCGGCCCTGCCCCTGCCCCTCGAAGCGGGGCGGGGAAGAGGCTCCAAGGCGGCCCAGCCCGGGGTCCGAGCTTAGTCCTCGCCGCCGGTGTCGGGAGAATTGTTCGCCACAGGCGGGCCGCCGGGAGAAGAGCGTGTGGCTCCGAGACCGCAGCCGAGAAGAGAAGAAACACGCCTTCAAACAGAGCGGCTGTGTGGCGCAGGAGAAAGGCCGGCGTCGAAAAGGACCGTTCCGGCCGAGCGTGCAGAGCAGCCGCTAAGGTAGGGGGGAAGCGCAGGGCGGCGGGTTGTAGGGGGGCGGGACCCCGGATCCGGTTCGGGCCGCCGAAGCTTCTTGAAAGCGGTCTCAATCCGCGCCGCCTGGGTTGCTGCGTCCCCCGGAGTCTACCGGCTGATGTTGGGGACCTCGGGTTGTCACGCCGGGCGCCTTGCGCTGCCGGGTCCTCTTTGCGACTTGGTGTTGGCGCGCGGCCGCCTCACGAAGGCGCGTTCTCAGGGTGGTTCTGAGCGGCCGCCAGGCGGGGATTGATGCCGGGACTTGTGGACCTGGCGGGGGGGCTCGGGGCGCGTCTGCTGTCCCGCCGAGCTATCGGTCTTTCTTGTGGGGCTCTTTTTTTGAGAAAGCAGGGAGGGAATGGACTTAGGGAGAGTTCCTTTCAGGAGCGGGAGGCAAGGTAAAGGCAGATCCGGGCGGCTTTTCTAGAGAAATCAGGCAAGCGCTAACTCCTCTCAGAGCATTTTTAAAGAGACCCCCCCCCCCTTCTGCGGTTCCCTGGTGGTCTAGTGGTTAGGATTCGGCGCTTTCACCGCCGCGGCCCGGGTTCGATTCCCGGTCAGGGAAAGGGTTGTTGTCTCACTGTTGAGTTTTGGTTTGGTTTGTTTTTTCCCGTTCCTGAGACTGGCGGGAAAATAGAGCTCACTATTTATTGAGGCTACATTCCAGAAAGTAGAACTGCTAAGTGAAATGGAGAATTTCAGACTCTGCTCTATATACTACCCACCAACCTGTAAGCACCAATTATATGCCGCAACTTGTATGATGCTTCATTCCCCCACCTCCCATTTAAAACTAGCACTATAAATTATCTGTGTTTTAAATATAATCTCAAACTTTATTTACCACCAGCCAACCTCTTCAGAGTTAATTTTCCCATAGCCTTTGAGTCCACAAGGGACAAATAAACTGGAAGAATTGCCTATTATCTCAGCGCTCTTGAAGTCTCCATGTTCTGCTCTGGTGTTTACCTTTTCTTCCACGTAAGATTAGTTGTAGTAAACGTTTAAGTCTGGACTTTTTGCCTGAGTGGTCTTGCGGATTCTAAATTTTGTGGCTATGGAGCTGTTACTTGAATAGTTTCATGGGCATATTTCACCTTGAGGAACTTGGGGAAGTGGTGCACAGGAGGGTCCCTAAATCCATCTTCGGAAGTGTTGGGAGAAATAAATGAGCACCAGAAATGAAGATGACAGCTTCTGAAGACCTAACAATGGTTGGAAGCAGAGCAGATTTTTAAAAACCAGAGAAAAGTTGTTTCAATAATTCAATGTTCGTTTTGATGGCCACTTTATTTTTTTAAAAGGAAGATAGGAGTTATCTCACTCTTAATTTCTGCTCGGTCATGATCTCAGGGTGGTGGGATCCAGCCCTGCCTAGGGCTACATGCTGGGCCTGGATCCTGCTTAAGAGTCTCTCTCTCCCTTTCCCTTTCCTTTCACCCACCCCTAATACCCTGCTCAGCTCTCTCTCTAAAAAAAAATGAAGGAAGATGAGAGTTATTTTATTATTTTAATTATTTCAGTTTTTTAAAAATTTAAATTCAATTAATCAACAAATAGTACATCATTAGTGTCAGCTGTAGAGTTCAATAATTCATCAGTTGCTCATCACACTAGGTGTGCCCTCTTTATGGCCCATCCCGCAATTACTCCATCCCCCACCCCCCACATCCCCTCCAGCAACTCTCAGTTTGTTTCCTATAGTTAAGAGTCTCTCATGGTTTGTCTCCCTCTCTGATGACTTCCCACGCAGTTTTCCCTCCCTTTCCCTATGATACTCTTCGCTGTTTCTTATGTTCCACATATGAGTGAAATCAGTAATTGTCTTTCTCTGATTGACTTATTTTGCTCAATATAACACCCTCCAGTTCCATCCATGTCGATGTAAATGGTAAGTATTCATCCTCTCTGTTTATTTGTTTTTAGTAATTTTGACACCCAGTGTAGGGCTCAAACTGAGGACCCGGAGATCAAGAGTCACTTACTCTTCTGGCTGAGCCAACCAGGGGCCTCCACTTGATCTGTTTTGACGAGAACATTAGTGGAGGGAATTTGCTTTATTGGATCAGTAATTTTTCTATATTTTTATTTCTTTCTAAAGGAAATTCAGTGATAATAAGAAGTTAATAATATAATAAACAATAAAAATAGTAAGATTTAATAATAAAATTTCACATCTTACATTATCCACACTGATATAGTTGGCTTATGCTGTCATGTGTTGCACACTGTATAACATTACCTGATGAGCTGTGTTCAGCGACACAGTAATACATACCGTACTGCAGCTATTTATGTTTCCAAAAATGAAGTATAGTAGGAAGGTGTTGTAACCTCTTAGTGTAGCCCTGAGATTAACTGAATTTATGCCGTGTTCTCACATACTTTAGAGGGCTATGCTATAATAGTAAAATGGCCTCCCTTGGTCAGTTGTTGCCCATTTCCTGACCCAGTATGATACACAGGAATGACCATGAGGGAAAATGGCTTTTTGAAGGACTTACCTAATCTATCTCTCTTATTGTTATTTGGAATGAGATCAGAAAAGCAAAGGGAAATATTCGTGTAGAAAACAAACAGGTCAAACTTTGGCAGGACTTACAAGGACTTACAAGTTTAGCATGCAGTGGTAGCTTCTGTATCAGAAATATAGAGTTCTTTGTGAGAAAAAACAGGTTTTTTGTTTGTTTGTTTCCTTTTGGCTGCTAGAAGGATTGAGCATTGCCAGAAGGATTTATCTACATAGTCCCAAGAAACTTTACTTGGCAGGCAAGCTCCTGAAAACTGGTGAGGTTTATCAGTCACTCTTGCTGGTAGAGATCTGTTAACACTGCAGTCAGAGCTGTTGAGATTAAAATTTTTGACTTGCCAATCAATAGGACATTATTTATACAGTCGGACTTTGGACATCAGAGGGTTTAGGCACTCACAGGCTAAATTTATTTATTTATTTTTCACTCAGGCTAAATTTTGAGCCATCTGTTGGTGGCAACTGATAGGGGAGTTTGTCCCATTAGCACGTTACACGTGACAGTGCCCTGAACAGAAGAATCTCTTAATTTCCTCTAATACTTTAAGAGCATTCATAGTATAAGTATGCAACTCATTGATTTCAATTACACATTTTCACAACCGTACATTAATTTGGCACAGAAGCCTTTCTCTTAACTTCAGCTTCCCTTTCTCTTTACCACAAGTTTTACCCACAATCTGTCAGTGGAATTTACACTCTCTTACAGGAACACAGACCAAGGAGTTGAGCACTTGTGCTTGAACACTTGCAGGTTACACAGCAGCCAGGAGACCATTTTATCTCCTTGACAAAGGGCTCAGGGAGAGCAAGGAGGTGTGACTAGACTGTGAGGCCCATTGGAGCAGTGGGGAATCTACTTATTACCTGAGGTCAGGATAAGGGGACGAGAGGGATGGGGGCTGTGGATGGAGCAGCACCCCTACAGTAAGCACAGCCATGTAGTTGTTTTTGGTTTTAAGAGGTCATCCACTCAGTCTCAGTGAACTTTTAGTAACAGCTAAAGCACCATTTAGGTGGCTGCTTTCCATCCTTCCTTGTCACTACTGAACCTCCAGTTGTCCATGAACACATAGACAGTCAAAAGGCCCTTACTCCCCTGGCTCATAACCACCACTTAGGGGAGATCATCCTGAGAAACCTTCTCATATTCCCTAACCTGGCCCATGCACTCCCTGCTGTCTTGTCTCTGAGAAAGCACTGTGACCTTACCAGCCCCACATTGAGTACCACCTTTGTCAAGCAGTATAGTGGTCCCTAGGCAGTAGTATAGTACTAGCTACTAGGTGTGCCTGTCTAGTAAGGAGACAACCTCAAATGAACTGAGGTAGTTATTACTTATATATACAGCATAAGCAAGTGTAGCATGTTGTCACCTCCCCACATCTGTAATCCTATAGCATGACACCACACTGGAGGAATCAGATGACAAGAAAACACAAGTGGTGGCTTGCTCTGTCCCGAAGGAGCCAATTTCATTTTGCTGCCAAGTCATTTGATAGCTTGTAGTCACATCCTGGGGGGTAGAGATAAGGTGGAGATTTCCAAGTCTCACCAAAACCAGGGAGACAGGTGAGAGAGCGTCTACTTGTAGCCTGCCCCAGGCAGGACAGGCAGTCTACCGCAAGAGATTAATCCATACAATATCCATACAATAGCAACTCACAAGACTGCCTATCTTTACATGTTCCATGGGGATATTCAGCCAAGAATTGGGTCAAACAACAGTTGAACCTTGCCTGTGTGGCCCATGTGGAGAAGTACAAGGTCACCAGAGTGCCATAGCAGAGTCATTCTCCTATACTTGATCACTGAAAAGGAGGTTGGCTGGATATAATATCTGTGATTTGTACTTTCTTTATGTAAGTTTCTTGAAAATGCTGCTTCACTGTTGCCTTGCTTTCTGTGTTAGCAGTCATCTAATTCTGTTGAGTTTGTAACCTATTTCATAGTTTTACCTGGAGAACCTGAAGATGTTTTCTTTACCTTTAAAGTCTAATAGCTTTACTATAGTATTGTTTTCAAGTTGATCATCCAGGTCAATCCCTGGTACCTGATGAGTCTTTGCAGTGTGCCTCCTCACCTAAGTAGTGTATCATTTTCCTTTTTATAATAAGATCAAAGCCTCTAGATTGTTTTCTCTACAGCCTGACTCCTGTTTGGAGAAAAATCTTAAAAAATGAGAAATTATGTATCACATTATGATGTTTATCCAACAAATACAGGGATTCCCAAACAAGTTAAAATAGTAACAACCCAGATGATTTCAACACATTCTTGCCTGGTAAGGACTTAAAAAAAAAATCACCATCAGTTTACAGTAAAATATAGAAAGACATAATGCCAGAATAAGAAAGCCGTTGGACATGAATAAATTATTAAAAAGCAAAAATGTTGACTTGAAAATAGGCTTAAAAAACTTAAATTTTAAGCTATTCTTAGATGAAAGTTAATCACCCGCAGTGTCTAACGCAGTCACGCCCCTACTACCCTCTAATCGGAATCCTTTCCAAGGAGCGCCCAAGAGCTAGAGAACAAACCCGGGTCCACGGTTCCCGGAGTCTTTAGTTCCTCTTCCTTTCACAAGTATACTCTTCCTCTTCGGGCCCACACCTGTTGAGGCGCATGGCCGGGCACGCTGAGTCCTTTCCCGGAACCTGGATGGGCCGGCGGGAGGAGCGCGGACCCCGGTGGCCGGTCGCGCGAACGACTCGGTTGCGGGTGTGCGGTGCGGCGGCGCGAGCGAGGGGCCTCTGGCCGCAGCTCCCCTGGCGTCCACCAGCCTGCGCCTTCCTCGGGCCGCCGACGCTGCCCCGGCCACTGGGGTGTCTGCCGGGCCCCGCGGCGGCTCCCCTCCGGCGACCTTCCCGTGGCTGCCCTCGCCCCGGGGTGAGACGTGGCCCAGCGGCCGACCCAGGTCCAGCACGGGCCTCAGTGACCTGGTGGCCCTTTGGGTTCCGTGGGTCCTGCAGGGGAAAGACTGAAAGTAACTGTGGCCTTAAGTCCAAACAGTCTAAACTGCAAACCACCAGGAAACACTGCACTTTTCAAAGAAGGTGGTTGCTCAATGCAAGCACTGCAGCAATAGCAACCAAAACTCCTAAATGACGCTATTTGCCTGCGTAGTATAATTTTGTGGGATAAAAATATGAAAACCTCACCGAAATGAAGGAAAGCCCACTGCATTGGCCAGGAATCAAACCCAGGTCTCCCACGTGGGAGGCAAGAATTCTGCCACTGAACTACCAATGCCTGTTCCTATGGTGTGCTATAGGTGAAATCTAGGGGTATCCAGAACAAGTTGACAATAGCTCAAAACCGGCTTTTTGGAGTGCTGGCTAATACCTAATAAAAGCACCCAAACCAAAGGTTTTTATAGAAAACTTATACTAGACAAAACTATACATATAAAAATAATATCTGATTTGTCTGATCAAACTCTTAATTCTGAAAGGGGCTCTTTCCAGTTGCATAACAGACTCCTATAGAAAAACATAAGAAATTCATCTAGGTTCCATGTTTCTCTTCCCAAATCTTCAATTGTCAACCTCAAATTGTTGTCTTAGTGGTTCTGGGAATGTAACCTAACTTGTAGGTTAGGTGAGTAAAATTCTAATCCAGAGAAGAAATAAGAATTGGAACCAGAATTAGTATCAGATGGAAAAGAGGGGAAAGAACAGAATCAAGATAGATATAATGAAGAAATAAATTCTGGTTTATGGAGTTAGTCCTTTGTAGCTTTTAATTTTTTTTTTTTTTTTTTTGGTAAAAGAGTAATGATCTATCTTGTAACCTTAGAATGCATCTGGTTTTTTAATGTGTATAAAACATTTGAATGGATATAAGATAAAAAGATTAAGTTTGCAATCAATGTTTGGGAGAATCTAATTTCCCAAATTAATAAGCTTTGATTTACTAGCTATATGACAAGTAGACTATTTTAAAGAAATACTTTAGGGGCACCTGGGTGGCTCAGTGGGTTAAAGCCTCTGCCTTCGGCTCTGGGATCAAGCCCTGCGTCTGGCTCTCTGCTCAGCGGGGAGCCTGCTTCCCTTCCTCTCTCTCTGCCTGCCTCTCTGCCTACTTGTGATCTCTGTCTGTCAATAAATAAAATCTTTAAAATAAAAAAAAATACTTTATTGTTGAAATATTAACATATTTCATGTTAATATGTCTTTTTCATGTTAATAGGTCTTTTGTTCCATCTATCACCTCTTACTTCCATTAATATAAGTAGATAAAAAAACTGGTCCTCTTACAGCCAGCCTAGTCTACTTCAATCCATTTGCCATATTGCACTCTCACTGATCATTCCATGGTGTAAAGCTGGACATACCTATTGCCTAAATCCTCGTCCACCACCACAGTAGCTAACCAACAGTAGTCCTTCCTTCCATGGTCATGGGAACCAGAGAAGGTATTGGGAAAGAACTGTAGTGGATAACTCATAGAGCTAGTGGGTTCGGGATTGTGTTGGCTTGAAACACATATACAAATTGGAGAAGTACAAGTCTCTGAAAAGGATTGGTAATACGGAAGCAAGAACTAAATGAGTCACTGTACTGGTAAACCTGAGGTACTAATTTTTCAGTTTCACCAAGTCAGTTTCCTGACAGCTGGGATAAAGGCTATCCAAACGCCCAATAGGAAGCTCCTTGGAGAACATAGTTTGAAATTTGGTGTTATGGGAATTCTTCATAGTCAAGCTTCAGAGGTGTCCTAGGAGCACAGAAGTTTCCACACAGGGACAGTTTTGGATTCTTCAGCTGAGAATTTGTACCCTTTCGAAGGAGCAAATCCCACCTGAGGTTCTCTTCCATCCCAGATCAGGCTCCAGAGGGGGCTGCTTAATATAGCTGGGATCTGTGCGGTCACTAAGTCCCTGTATAGACAGGTAGCTCCATTTCTGTGAAGCCCTGTAGATGAAGTCTTTGGGCCTGCTGTGGGTTGTGAGAGAAGCAACCTCATGAAGTAATCGGATATGTTAGAAGCCAAAGGACACCTTAACCTAAGAATACTGGTGCTTCAGTAGCAAGCATCTCACCTCCCGCCTGACTGTCCCAGGTTTGGTTGCAGGCCCATACAAGTAACTGTTTTCTTTTTTCTCCACCACAGTAACTTCATTTACTACCTCTTCTTGAGACTTTATTACAAGGGCAAGACTGGTCTATGCAAAGATCCAACAGGCAGGGGCAACACTGCAGTCAGTTGAGGACAGGGAGAGAAAGAATAAAGTGGGCAGTGTTTGGAAAATAAAAATGATTAAAGAGTGTGCCTGCACAGTGGTTTGCAGCCTTGGGACTAGGACAGGGCTATGATCATGGAAGGATTAGTGCTTGGCATGAGTTGCACAACTATTCCTCTAGGGTGTAAAGTAAGTTCTTGTATGTTGCTGGGGACATGTATGTAACATTTGGAACTGATATTCTTGCCATACTCATGTATAAAACTTCTAATGTCGTGACATCACCTACTAGCAGATAAGTATCTTAGAATATGAAGAATAACTTCAGTGTGTGTTTTTCTCTTTGGGAATTACTTGTGGATAAAGGCCAGAAGATTTCCCTTCTTTGTCAATCCTGATTCTGATTTTCTGTTGTCATGATACATGTATGTGTATATATATCCCTGGAAGGAGACTTGAGGAACATAAAGAATGTCACATCCTCTCCTTTAGGTTGCTATTCCATTAACTTTTCTTGACCACCTATGTATTAAGTTGGAACAGAAAGTTGAGAAATTTGGCCAATAGAAAATTTCTCTCTATAGGTCACTGTACAGGTCATTTTATCATGAATGGTCAAAATCATACATTAAGTTAACTTCAGGAACCTAGTGTCTGAGAAGTCAGTTCTTTTGAATGCTAAGTATTTGCCTTTTCTATCAGAAAAAGCCTATCAGACAGCTGCAGGTACTTTACAAATAGAGGAGTATTCAGACTTTCTGACTTAGGTGGGCATAGCAAATGTAGAATGAAAACTGTTCAGAACAAGAGAGAAATTGAAGTGTGGAAGAAGTGCTAGGAAGTTCTAAAGCCAATCAAAAGCCGGTCAGTTTTAATTGTCAACCACTCAATTAACGACTGAACTCTCTAACTGATTTGACTGATCACATGGCCACTCTTCACAAATGCGACTACATCAAGTGATAATGTGATAACTGCCAAAGCTGAAGCATGTCCACCTTATCTCTACTCTGTCCAAAATGCCAGCTCCAGAAGGCTGAAAGTGCAGGAGAGTATACAACCTCTGTTTCTTTGCTACACACTTAGGAAACACAATAATTTAGGGGATACCCCAAGAAGTAGGACAGAGGAATGGCCATCACCAGTTTTGGTGTTCTGAGGAAACAAAATTAAGGGGTGAGGGTTGGGGGACAATGTTGGAAGTTCAGTGGGGGTAGTGGAAGACTGTTCTGGACCAAATACTTCCCACTGTTGGCCCTGTGATCAGGAAAGCAGTTGGCATGAGAGGAGCCACATTGATGAGCATTTGATACACTATGGGAGACAGAGACAAAAGTGCAGCAGAAAGCTGGGCAAGGCAGGCAAGGAATCTGGCACCACCATCTATCCAGCCCCATGCCTGGGTGCTTTCTTGCCGTTCTTTCTGGCAATCTCCCTTGACACCAGGCACTTAATAACCTAGGATTCATCTAGGGTAGAAGTTCTGACTTCAGTGCAGGCTGTGGCCAGGGAATCATCCTAAATTATAATATGACAGTAATCACACACAAATTTAAAAATAAGGTATCTTTAAAGATTTATTCGTTCATTATAGTTGAAGGGTAAAGAAGAAAGTATCAAAGCTTTTTGTCTAACAAAATGGCTCTTGGAGATTAATTTATACATCATTACCCATGATAACCAACTAGCAGAAAAGGCAATTAAAAATGGATGGTTATATTCCAGTAGAGACATATACTGAAGTCATGCTTTTTGCCTTAAAGTCTATTAATGTAGCTATCTTTTGGTTAATGTTTTCAATAGTGCTCCTTTTCTCTTCTGTTGTTTTCAACCTTTCTATCACTTTATGGTTTTGTTATGTCCCTTGAATACAGCATATAGTTAATTTTTAAATCCAGTCTAGCAGTATTTATTTTTTACTGAATAATTAGGTCTGCTTGTCTTTCTAATAATTGTTGATATAATTAATTTTAAATCTATCTTTTTTCTATGTTCCTCCTTGATCTATGTTTTTATTTCTTTCTCTTTTTGAATTAGTTCTCTTTTAAACTACTATAACTTTTTTTATTGTTTATATACTTTACTTCCATTTGTCCTTCTATGTTTTTCATTGTATTTCACTTTGCTTCTGTTCTTTCAGTGATTAATTTAAAAATTAGTCTTAATCTTAAGTTTTTCTTTTTTCATTAATTTTATCCCTTGGTTTATCAAGCATAGTCATATTTACTGCATTTACCCTCATCCTGGACACTGTAGAGACTTGGAATATTTTAATTCCATTTAGTGTCACCCACATATACGCAGCTGTTATTTGCTATAGCTTTGAGTATTAAGCCCCAGAATTTATATACTTTTATATAATCAATTTTAGATTTATCCATGTATTTATGGTTGCCTTTCTCTTTATATCTTTCCATGCCTGTCTTTCCATATGGAATCATTTGTCTTCTGCCTGAGAAACATCATTTAGAATTTTCTTTTGTTAGTCTGCTTGGGAAGAGCTGTTTTAGCGTTTTTTAATCTGAAAGTGCCTTTATTTTACTTTAATTATTGAAGACTTTCTTTAAGTACGTAAGTGGAGGAGGCAGTTACTCTCAGAATATTGAAAAAATTTGCATTTGATTTTTGTTTTTCAGAAGTTAGTGGTCTGACTGCTACTGATTTGAATGTAATCTCTCCTGTTTCTCTGGGGTTTTTGTTTTTGTTTTGTTTTTACAATTTTTGTCTTTGTTTTTATCTTATGCAGTTTGACTGATTTCTCTAGTAATGATGTCGCTTTATTTACCTAGTATGGGATTGGTTGGCCTTCTGGAATCTGTTGATTCCTGATATTGCCTGGAAAACTCTCAAATATTACTTCTTCAAATATATTGCTTTTGCCTTGTTTTCTCGCTGTCTTCTACTTCCAAGACTCTAACCGAAATATAAGATACACTTTCTCACTCCATTTGCTATTTTTTGTTTGTGTGTTTAATATTCCATTTTTTTCCTTTCCCTACATTTTGAATTTTTTCTTCTTCCTCATGTTCTGTTTTACTATTTTCTCTTCAGCTGTGACTTCTCTCCTGTTGAACTCTTTCATTGAATTCTTAATTTTAGCTATTTTTATTTCATTTCAAAATTTATTTTTTCCCCCACCAAGTGAAGAAAATGTTTCCAGGAAGAGGAAAGGATCAACTGTAAAATGTTGATGATTAGATTAAATGAGGGTAAGAGCTGACCATTAGGTTCAGCAAAAAGGTTTTGGCAGCCTTGACAAGAGCAGTTTCAGGAGAATGATGAGAATGAAGGTGTGATTGTAGTGGATTCTAGATGAGGGACTGAATATGCAAATGGGACAATGGCTAGACCATAGATAAAAATAGAATTCTGAGCCACAGTCTGCAGTAACCAATACTGGAGACCAATCTATTATTTACACTAGCCAGCTGCCAGGAGATATAAATGCTTTATCTCTAGCACAATTCTACAGCAAAGAATTAATTTTCCCCAGAGGGCATCTGGCTTTGACTTCCTTTCCATAGGATAAAGCTGCCAATTCCCTCAGAAAAGATTTCTGAGTTACAGTACAGAGGTAAGCATACTTGGGGTCAATTAACAATAATTCTGTTTTTGCTAAATCTTACCATTATTATATCACTACTGCACAAAACCAGACTTGGAGCTTGTTTGTGTCTCACTGCACTATTTATTAACTTTCTATGAGCAAGGTGCTTGACCTCTTTTAGCTTTATTTCTCATGCACAAAATTGAGATAGGTAATAGCAAGATATTCTCATCTAGGTAAAATGTTGGAGTGTTCCAGCCTTGTTTAGATGGATTCGTCTGCTTTGTTACCCTGCCTTTCCAGTAAGTTTTGTTTTTACTTTTTGTTGAGAATCAGCCTGGAAGCTATTGGAGGAAGAGAAACTAATTGTGGTGGCAAAAAACAAGTTGGAGACTGTGGTAAGAGTCAACCTCATCCAAATAGACAGGATAAGACCCTAAGAAACAAAGTTATTGTATGGAAAGTTTCAAGGATTAAGACTACCATATGTGCTGCTTCTGATTTCTAAAAAGTACAAGATTTTTTTTTTTTTAAGATTTTATTTATTTATTTGACAGAGAGAGATCACAAGTAGACAGAGAGGCAGGCAGAGAGAGAAAGAGAGAGAGAGAGAGAGAGAGAGGGAAGCAGGCTCCCTGCCGAGCAGAGAGCCCGATGCGGGACTCGATCCCAGGACCCTGAGATCATGACCCGAGCCGAAGGCAGCGGCCCAACCCACTGAGCCACCCAGGTGCCCCCAAAGTACAAGATTTTCATTCAAATAACTCTCCTATCGCAAAATCTTAGAGTCCATCAATTCACACTAACCCACCCCTAGTAGTTCTGTGAGCTGAGAGCTTTTCAAAGTTCAAAAAAACTGGTTTGACTCCCACAAACTTTGATCACAAAGTGAAGGTTACTTATTATTTGGACTCCGCTGGAGGAACTGTAGGCAGGAGCATTAGCTGAATCATTAGAGTAGAAGCTTCTAGCAGAAGTAGTATTGCATTATGAAATGCTCTTCAAACTGCCAATTTCACTTGTAGTGAAGTTCCTTACCTATAGTCTAGTCTGCCTCCCTCATAGTCACTATGAAAAAAAAAATCACTATTATTTTCATCATTAATTCATCAGAATATTGAGGGTCAGAATTATGTCACCAGTAGTAAAGTTCTTAGAAATTTTTTATGTTGTCATAAAAGGGGTCCTTTCTCTTGCAATGGAATGTTGAAAGGATTGATAGTATGCAGACAGCATCTTAGATTAGCTGTAAGTTAGAATAGTTTTAAGGAAAAAGTGATAAAATAGAATTTCTATAGAAAATATCCTATGCATAGAATTCCATGACAATGAGCTTTTGGTAAAGCCACTGATTTAATCACTGAAAAGCTTAGGAAAGAATCTCAAGGGTATATAGGAAAATTAGACAAAGGACTTGATGAATGTATTCATGATGACAAAAAAAAAAGTGGGGTTAGAGAAAGAGGAAATGGACAAGGTCATTCCAGACTGAGACAACCTGTAAAATACAAATTATAATACCACCAGAAATTAACCATAAAGGCTAGATGACATATGTCATCTAGTCATGGAGGAAAATTAATTTTTTAAGTTGATGAAATCATTTGAGGATACGTGAAGCAGAGAAAGATTTGATAGATCAAGTAGTAAGAATAACTAAGGATAAAAAACTCATTGAATTTCTAATGGAAACTTGAAATTGAACCAATCAGGAACTTTTCATAATGAATGGCTGTTGAAGAAAAACATTAGATAAAGTTTACTGAATCTCTTGAAAAACACTTTCAGCATTAGTGAATATATAAAGGTAGTATTATTACAGCTATTCAAGAGATATACAATAGTATACAAAACATATTAAGCAAAATTGTGCTGTAGACAATTATATACAAGTACTTAAAACTTTGTTGATAGGTTTCAATAATTCCTAAAAATATGGTTGTTAAAGGAGGACTTAAGTAGAGAATAAAGTATTACTGACTGCTTTTTACTTGTAAAGAGTGTAAAAATAAATTTTTGGTCAATTCTGTATGAGATTTAAATTATTTTACCATAAAAAATATACAAAATAATTGTTCACAAATTGTTTTCTGTAGTAAAGAAGAGAAAAATTTTAGTTAAAATAGGCAAATAAGACTTTGCATCTCCCTTTGAGAAAAGTGTATTTGTGAGGTGATTTTTAAAGTATGAAGCTTATGAATATGATGATCTTATAAAAAATCAGTATATGGAAATATAACTGTCATATATAGATGTAAATTCTCCTATGGCTCTTCTGGGCATCATGATTTTCATTGATCATTAAATACTGGAGATTTGTCTATCTGCCTTAGTTAATAGTGTTTGCTCCATTTATTTTTTTTATTTTTTATTTTTTTAGATTTTATTTATTTGACAGACAGAGATCACAAGTAGGCAGAGAGGCAGGCAGAGAGAGAGGAAGGGAAGCAGGCTCCCTGCTGAGCAGAGAGCCCGATGCAGGGGCTCGATGCGGGGGCTCGATGCGGGGGCTCGATGCAGGGGCTCGATGCGGGGGCTCGATGCGGGGGCTCGATGCGGGGGCTCGATGCGGGGGCTCGATGCGGGGGCTCGATCCCAGGACCCTGGGATCATGACCTGAGCCGAATGCAGAGGCTTTAACCCACTGAGCCACCCAGGCACCCCTGTTTGCTCCATTTAGAAACTACAGATACTTGTTAGAAAAAAAAGTATTTCATCCTTCCAGATCATGAATGTCTTTCACTCCTCTTCCACAACAATATTCATTTCCCCATGTTTCCTGATCATTCACTCATTTTTCAAAGAAGCAGCTATTTTCCTACAAAGGAATTGTGAGGGATGGGCTGGGTAATGTTACACTCTCTTGGTGAGAAAGTGAAGGAAATCATACTGCATGTTTAAACCTGGCTTCTACCTTTTACAACCTTGGGCAAATTACTAAATTCCTTTCATACTTTGTCTATTTTCCTCATTTACAAAATGGAGACAACAAGAGTATCTGTCTACTCATAGTTTATTATGAGGGTTAAATGAAAAGAGACATACCAAGCATATTTGCTTGGCATATAATAAGCAATCTACAAATATATGCAATGATGATGATAATGATAACAGACAATCTGACAACATTTATCTGAAGGAAAAAACATACCTTTCCTTAGACTGAGCAACATTCGTTCTAGGAATGTGTCCTATGGAGATAGTAAGTTGAGTGCTTAAATCTTTTAAGTACAAGACTTGCAGTGCTGGTTGTAACAGTAAAACATTAGAAATATCTGGCATGTCCATGAAGAGACAGCCCATCTTAGGGATATTTCCACTCACATATAAGTCATTTTTCTTCTCTATAGCATTTACTTTGAACAGTTAATTTCCTTAGATGTAGCCAAGGCAAACACTTCAAATTCATATCTTCCAGGGAGGTGGCTTTTAAAAAAAACAAACCAAAATGGGACATTGATCCTGTATGCATTCCCAGAGGAATAGAGGTCTCATTGTAGTAGAGGAACTCTTATAAATGAGTTGTTCCTCCCATATCATGTAGAGGTTGATATAGAATAATCTGGATTCAAATGATAAAGTTTTAGAGGCATTGGCCAGGCTTTGAACCACTTTTAGAAACGAGGATTTGCCATATTTTAGCCCCAAGAAACAGAATTAGTAAAGGGAAAATACAGTTAGAATATCAATTAAAACTTTAGTCTTTCCCTTGAATTCTGAGAGTTTCATAAGCCTCAAACCCAGAGTTTCAAACTGGGGAAGAGAGGCTAAGTAGTTAGAGAATGGGGAGAGAATGCAAGAATTAAGGATGTATTTCACAAAAAAGGAGCATGATGGTAGTGGCTGGAAGAGGCAATTTCCTTCCTCTTTTCTAATTTCAACTTCAGAGCCTCCAGCAGAAAACTCTTCAATATCTTGCACGTTTCAGACTTCACTACTCCCATCAGCTTGGAGGTAACATGTGGCTCTTGACAGCTCTGCTCCTTTGGGGTAAGTTGGGCTTAGAAGGGGTAGCTAGAGGGGAACTGGCTCTGGTAATGGGGACTCAAGACCTTTTGTCTTCCTTTGGTATCCTAGGCTAAGAACTCATGAATATGGGGACAACTGGATCTGTGCTTCCATGGTTTATTCATGCTCATTATACCAAAAGCATGGGAAGAGAGACTTGGTAGTAAAATTTAGCCTGGAAGCATCGTATCAAAATAAAGCCTTATCAATAACCATCTATAGACTGTACATACCACTAGTACCTGATTTGGAGAGAGGGTAGAGAGAGATTCAAGAGACCTAAGCTGGTCCCTCTATGTCCACATTAGTTTTGTCTTCTCGATTCCTTTCCTTGTCATCTGCCACTGACCTACTTATGCCTCTGTTCTTCGGTCTCTTACAGTGCCAGCTGGTGCGCAAATGGGTGAGTAATCTTTAACTTAGTTTCTCTTCCTCTGCCATGTTCCTGTTCTAAAGGGTGAGTTTTGTTATCCTGAAGAAGAGAGTATGGGGAGAGGATAGAACTAGAAGGATTTAGAAATGATTTAAAGTCCCCTATATTCAGAGCATGATTTTGATAAAATCCTGGTTTTTAAGGTTTCTCTCTAAGATTTCCTGAAAAAGCCCCAGAACTAAATGCCTACGTGTATATAATAGCGGGAAAAAGCCAGAGTTACAAAACCATAGATGTAGCTCTGGGGGGTTTTGTAACATTCCTTGAACCAGTCCTCTTGAGAAGAAAGCCAAGTACTTTTTTTCTCCTCAGACAGAACCAAGCAGTACTGAAGGTTTCAAAGTGAGAGTTTGAGTATTGGTTTCCAGTGCAAATGCTAATTAAGGCCTGAGTTTAACCCTTAGGGAAAATATTGCACAGGGGGCAAGACAACTGGCTCCAGTCGACTTTCCTTGGTTTAAAACCCTGCTTCTTTGTTTACCAACAGTGAAAACTAAATTAGTCATTTGTTTTTTAGGAACCCCTAAGCCCCAACGTCCTGATGTTGATTTGATAACATGAACAGAGCTCTCTGCACAGAGTCTGGATACTCTCAGTATCTAGTTTTTGTAGGTTCCCATTTGCTTACTTTTCTGTCTCATCTAAATATATATTTTTACCTTTGTGCTACCCAGAAAACTTTACCAATTGCTCAGACCCTCCTTTTATTCCATTTGGTCTTTTTTTTTTTTTTTTTTTTTTTTTTAAATCCCCAGACCCCTCAAAGGCAGTGATCACCTTGCAACCTCCATGGGTCAGTGTGTTCCAAGAGGAAAATGTAAACTTATGGTGTGAGGGACCCCGTTTACCTGGGGACACCTCTACACAGTGGTCTCTCAATGGCACAGCCATTCACACCTTGACCCCCAAACACAGAATTGCTGCTGCCAGTGTCAATGACAATGGTGAATACAGGTGCCAGACAGGTCTCTCAGTGCCAAGTGACCCAGTACAGCTGGAAGTGCACAGGGGTAAGTATGGCATGGAGCATGAGAGTTGGAAATCACAAGGTGTTCCTTGTGTTTTCTCCTTTTTGCATGCCAGATATGTGTTTTCATTTATTGGAGTATGAGTCTCAGCTCTATGTGCTTACTAGATGAAATTAAGTCAAGATACTCAGGATATCACATTAGGGTCCTTTAACTGCCCCAACACTGCCCCTTTAACTGCCCCAGGCACCCCAACTGGGACAGCTGTGAACAGGTTATCCAGTATAAAACTCAGACCCAAGATTTTATTATTTAAAATGATCTAATTTTGGGGTACCTGGGTGGCTTAGTTGGGTAAGCATCTGCCTTTAGCTCAGGTCATGATCTCAGGGTCCTAGAATCGAGCCAGGCATCAGGCTCCCTGCTCAGTGGGGAGCCTGCTTCTCCCTCTCCCTCTGCCTGCTCATGCTCTCTCTTAAATAAATAAGATCTTTTTTATTTTTTTATTTTTTAAAGATTTTATTTATTTATTTGACAGAGATCACAAGTAGGCAGAGAGGCAGAGAGAGAGAGGAGGAAGCAGGCACCCTGCGGAGCAGAAAGCCCAATGCGGGGCTCGATCCCAGGACCCTGGGATCATGATCTGACCTGAAGGCAGAGGCTTTAACCCACTGAGCCACCCAGGCACCCCGATATAAGATCTTTTTTAAAAAATTAAAATGATCTAATTTCGTTGAAAAAATTTATGCCTGCACATAGTAAATAATTCAGAGAAGCATACAGTGATGAACAATGACATCTCTCTTCCACCCCAAAGCCCTAGTCCCACGGTCACCTGCCATAGAAGTAAAACTCCTAATACATATATGAGCTTTTTGAAAAAGTGGTTGGTAGAATACTCTGTATACTGTTCTATACCTTGCTTTTATCACTTAAAATACTTTGAAGGTCTGTTTAAATCAATAGACATCTATCGTGCACTTTCAAATGTCTGCCTTATGGCTGTGCTTTAACTGATTAAATCATTTTCCCTATTAGTAAACTTGAAGTGTATTTCCAGTTTTTTGTGTTTACAAGCAATGCTGCAATAGACATTTCTATGTATAGTCTGGGGCACATTTCATAATATATCTGTAAGATAATAATCTGGACATGAAATTACTGTGAGATGATGCATTTTAAACTGATGAATACAAGGGGGAAAAAAACCCCACTATCCACTTAAATCTGTAAAAGGTTTCTATTTGTCAAGAAATGGAAACTGCAGTACTTTTTAGGGTAAAATGTTCCATTATTCAGTACAAATCACTCAAATGTGCTCTTTATTCAAAAGCAGTAAGTTAAAGCTTCATTGTAATTGATCATGTAAAAGTTAATCCATGCTGGAGGCAGAATTATATTTGTAAGGACTAGATTGCTTTTGGAGGTAATGTGTTTTAGCCAAGGAAATATTGAGACTATCAGAGGAAATGCTAGGTGTTCCTCATGAGTCTCTTAGATATCTGGGAATCAGATGCTAGGCTACAGATGTAAGGGGAGCTGTCAGAACTGTTTTGGTTTTTTTTGTTTTTTTTTGTTTTTTTTTTTTTAGTTTATTTATTTGAGAGAGGGAGAATATGCAGGCATGAACAGAGGGAGACCAAGAAGGAGCCTCCCCATTGAGCAGTGAGCTCAGACCCCAGAGCAGTATCAGGACCCCAGGATCTTGACTTGAGCTGAAGGCAGAGGCTTGACTGCCCGCCCCCCACCCCAGACAGAACTGTTTTAAGAATTTTGTGTAGTTTGGGGCACCTGGGTGGATCAGTGGGTTAAGCCTCTGCCTTTGGCTCAGGTCATAGTCCCAGGGTCCTGGGATCAAGCCCCACATCAGGCTCTCTGCTCATTGGGGAGCCTGCTTCCTCCTCTCTCTCTGTCTTCCCTGCCTACTTGTGACCTCTCTCTGTCAAGTAATATTAAAAAAAAAAAAAAAAAAAGAATTTTGTGTAGTTCAAGCAGAAGCAAAGTGTTCCATGGTTCAAGTAACAAAAAATGAAGCAGGGATGGGAAGAGGCCATTTTCTTTACTTCTGCACAGACTCTAGAAGCCCCAGCATGATGATGTATTGAGAATATATTTTATATTAAAAAAAAATGATTATTTGAGAGAGAGGGGAGAACATGAGGGAGAGAGAATCTCAAGCAGACTCCACGCTGTCGTGGGGTTCCATCTCAGGACAGTGAGATCACAACCTGAGCCAAAATCAAGAGTCAGATGCTTAACTAACTGAGCCACCCAGGGGCCCGTCTATCTGGGCCCTCTTATAAATAGTACCACTGTGAACTTTTTTTTTTTTAAAAGATTTTATTTTGAGTAATCTCTATACCCAACATGGGGCTTGAACTCACAACCCCAGGATCAAGAGTCACACACTATACCAGCGGAGCCAGTCAGGTGCCCCCACTGTGGACATTTTTTTTTTTTAAATATTTTATTTGTCAGAGAGAGTGAGCACAGGCAGACAGAGTGGCAGGCCGAGGCAGAGGGAGAAGCAGGCTCCCTGCTGAGCAAGGAGCCCGATGTGTGGGACTCGATCCCAGGACACGGGGATCATGACCTGAGCCGAAGGCAGCTGCTTAACCAACTGAGCCACCCAGGCGTCCCTGTGGACATTTTCTTTTTTAAATTTTTATAAACATATAATGTATTCACTGTGGACATTTTTATACAGGTTTTTTGCTGTACATATGTATAGATTATGTGCTGGAATATGCCTAGGAGTGGAATTGCTGGGTCACAAAATGTGCATATATTTGTTCAGCTTTAGTTCTTCAAAGTGCAGTTATTCCATATTACACTCCCACCAGTGGAGTTTGAGAGTTCTGGTTCCTTTTCATCCTCATCAACACTCGGTGGGTTTATTTATTTTTTTAACCAGTTATAGACTGTCATACAGTTTTTTAACAGTTATAGACTGTCATACAAACCACTAGTTTCCGTATTTTTTAGTTTAGCCATTTTGGTGCATGTGCAATAGTTATCACATAGCTTTAATTTACATTTTCCTGAAGACTCCTGACATTAAGAATTTTACAGACTTCTTACCTATTTGGATATCCTCTTTTGTAAAGTACCTGTCTAGATTTTTTGCCAGTTTTTCTTTATTGTCTTTACTTATGGACTTGTAGGGGCTCTATATTTCAGAAATTAGTCCTTTTTTAAGTGTTGCAAATATCTTCCACTCTGTGGCCTGTCTTTTTGCTATCTATGCTGTTTTCTTTTTTCAGTGAAAGAAGTGCTTACATTTACAGTAGTATAATACATCAGGTTTTTGGGTTGGTGCTCTCTATGCCCTTAGTTAAAAATGTTTTGCCATAGGGGCGCCTGGGTGACTCAGTTATTTAAATGTCTGCCTTTAGCTCAGGTCATGCTCCCCAGGTCCTGGAATTGAGCCCCAAGTCAGGCTCTCTGTTCACTGGAGGAGCCTGTTTCTCCCTCTCCCTCTGCTTGCCACTCCCTTGCTTGTGCTTGTGCTGTCAAATAAGTAAAATCTTAAAAAAAAAAAAAAAAAAAAAAAGTTTTGCCATTGTTAACCAGCAGTGGAGGATTCAACTGCAGTTACAGTAGCTCTCTGTTACTTCTATTAAGTGTGTGTGTGCTGAGACCACAAAAACACAGCTGGCTTGAGGACCTAAGTCTTAATCATATGGCTTAATGAGCACTCCCCTCCTGCTCTAAGGTGATGAAGGTGGAGAATGGCTTTTGAGTAGGAAATCAGTAATGTCTGCTAAAAGCTGCATCCTATGAATTTTGATGTATAATACTCCCACTACCACTTAAGGCTAAATATTTTTAATTTTCATTAGTATGTATGTATTTTTCTTTCCTCGTGAATTATTTAGAAGTGTTTTAGGAAGGTGGCCTTTTGTTACTGATTTCTAATTTTATGGCATTTTGGTAAGAATTTGTTAAATATGATAACAGTTTTTTAGTATTTGTTGAAAATTGCTTGTGGCCTAGTATGTACTATTTGTAACTGTTGCATTTATGTTGGGAAAGTATGAATCTTCTCTAAGCTAAGCATCCTATATTAATCCACAAAACCAACTCTATTAATTGTGCCATTCAAATATTTCATATATCATCACTAGTATTTTTGACCGTTTCAGATGGAGGGGTGTTAAAATCTACCACTGTGTTTGTAGATGTATAAAGCAAAGGTGTCTGTGTTTGGGTAGTGTAGTCTCTAGGTAGAGCACCTCTTGGTTGCAAATGGAAATAAGGGAGAAAAGAGTATTCATTATATTTAGAAACACTACGGCAGCATCCGAAACTATAAAAATCATGCTCCATCTAGCACTGGAATACATCTAGCCTTCCATTCTTAGGTAAGTTCTGGAGGGGGAAAAAGCACTACTGTCCATTCTCTTCTTTTGTCATTTAAGATACTGGTCCTCATTTAGCCAAACCCACTGCCCCAGGGAAAGAAAAAGGAAGTATTTTTAGTTCTGTGTAGAGGTGTACATCTAAAGGGAGGGCCCCTTGGACTTGGAGCTCATTTTTACCAACTAGATGACAGATCTGCACATATGTGTATCCTGTCACTTTAGAAGTATATATCATCTGGACATGTTTGCTATTCTATGTGTTTGTTTTAGTATGTGGGATCCCATTAACAACTTAAGAGTTGGAGTGTATTCATTTCTTTTATTGCTGTGTAACAAATTACCACAAACACAGCAGCTTAAAACAACATTTGTTATCTGCCAGGAGTCTCTGCACAGCTTCACCGGGTGCTCCGCAGGGGCCGCAATCAGGGTATGACACGTTCCTTCCTATAGTTCTTCCAAGCGCACGTGGTCATTGGTAGACTTGAGAATTCACTTCCTTATGTAGTTGGCCTGAGGTTCCAGACTTTTTGCTGGTTGTCAGCTGGAGGCCAGTCTTGACTCTTGGAGGCAGGCCCCTGCCATTTGGCCCTCTCCCAGCAGAGTAGCTCACTTCTTCAAGACCAGTGGGAGGCTCTCAGGCCAGTCAGCTAAAACAGAGTCATATAATGCAACATCATCATGACAGAGACATCCCATACCCTTTGTCATATCCTGTTGATTAGAAGCAAGTCTCTGGTTCCACACCCACGGGGATTATGCAAGGGTGTGATTCACGAGGGTGGGGGATGTCATCTTAGAGTACTGCCTACCACATACAGTAAATTGTTTTTATCCCAACCAACTTCTGAAATCAGAAACCGAAGATAAGAAGGGGCTGTGTGCAGTAAAGCAGTAAAAGTAAAAAAAATAAAAAAAATTAAAAAAAAATAGAAGTAGTAAAGACTACTTTTCTTCCCAGTAGAGCTAAAGATAATTGAGGGATGGGCAACAGGCCTCAAACTCAGCAGAGCTCTGAGGTTGGAATGTTGTAAAGAAAAAAAAAGATAAGAACCCCCCCCCCCCCAGGGCCCAGTTCTAGCCTCCTTGTACCTCTGCTACTGTATAGATACATTTTGGGTCTACAATTTCCAGATTGGCTACTACTCCAGGTCTCTAGCAGAGTTGTCACGGAAGGGGAACCTCTGACCTTGAGGTGTCATGGATGGAAGAATAAGACCATATACAATGTGCTTTTCTACCAAAATGGCAAGGTCTTTAAATTTTCTACTGGGAATTCTGAATTCACCATTCTGAAAACCAACCTGAGTCACAATGGCATCTATCACTGCTCAGCCATGGGAAAGCAACGCTTTGAATCAGCAGGAGTATATATCACTGTAAAAGGTATGTATCTGAATAGTCATAAAGCTGTAGTTTTAAGGACCATCATAAATCATCACTTAAGTTTGCAAGTGAAGAGACTTAAGTTCCCGGGGAAGTCGTCGTTTCATGGAAGGCCATGAAATGACCAGTGGCTAGCTTGGGACTGGAACTGAGGTTATCTGGGCCTCAGTCTCTTGCTCTTTCCAATAAACCCAGGAGCTAACATGAAGGCCAGGGCATAGTGAGGATCTATTTCATCAATTTTATTTTAGTTGCAAGGAATAGAGATTCACTCATGGGAGGTAGGAGAGTTATTAGAAAAGAACTTAATGGGGGGTGCCTGAGTGGCTCAGTGGGTTAAGCCTCTGCCTTTAGCTCAGGTCATGATCTCAGAGTCCTGGGATTGAGCCCCGCATTGGGCTCTCTGCTCAGCAGGGAGCCTGTTTCCCCCTCTCTACCTACTTGTGATCTCTCTCTCTGTCAAATAAATCTTAAAAAAAAAAAAAAAAAGTAAGAAAAGAACTCAATGGAATCTCATAAAAAGCTCCCTAGAAACAGAAGCCATGAGGACATTAGGACTTGGTTATACTTTCTCTCAGAGGCAATGTGGCCTCTCTAGTTCTACTTCTTTCTGAACGTCTGCTAACTAAAGCAGCTTCCTCTGTTCCAGCTTGCATGTGGTCCTGACTGTGGTTCTTTCATCTTAGTACTCATTAACTACAAGCCATTTTTTTTGTCTGAAAAAGAATTCATCATTCCTAATGGGAAAGAGAGGATTGTCCCAGATTATCTTTTGAGGTAGTAACACAAATAATCAGTCAGTGACCTGGCTAGTGTATGGATCAGTGTCCACTCCTGGTGGACCACTACCAAAAGGCACGGTCACATAATAATATGGTTATTCAGGGAAGCCTGGACAGTGTGGAGGGCCACAGCAGGAAATGAGGAAGCTGGCCATTATAAGAGTTTCTATGTGGAAGGCCTCTCTGCTAGAAGTGGGAAAAGTTGTCTTATGGATGCATTCTCTAGGGGCAGGTTTCCCAAGGAGGTAGGGGGTATATCTCTTGTTAAAAAACAACAATAACAACAACAAAACCTTAACACTGAAGCAGGCAACCCTGTCCCCATCAACGTTTTCTTTAGAGCTATTTCCAGCCCCAGTGCTAAAAGTATCTTTGTCATCACCCATCCTGGAGGGGCATCTGGTCAACCTGAGCTGTGAAACAAAGTTGCTCCTACAGAGACCTGGTTTGCAGCTTTACTTCTCCTTCTACATGGGCAGCAAGACCCTACTGAGCAGGAACACAGCCTCTGAATACCAGATACTAAGTGCTACGAGAGAAGATTCGGGCTTATACTGGTGTGAGGCTACCACGGAAGATGGCAGCATGGTCAAGCGCAGCCCCGAGTTGGAGCTTCAGGTGCTTGGTGAGAATGAAGGGAACTGACAGGAGGAGGCACATGGAGAAGATGCTCCCTTTTTTCCTTCAGGGCTGAGGTCTGTTTAAGGGGATTTCATCGCCCAGCCAGGAAAAACCCATAAACAGGCCTTTCCACTCTTGATTCGTACCTTCACTATTCTCATGAACTTCATTAAATTCCCTTTCCTTTCCCCCTTTATTTCCTTCCTTCTTCATTTCCTATTTTCTCTCCTCTTTCTTTCCCCCTCACTTTCCCCCCACCCCCCAAATCTAATCAATATATTGAGTTCTTCTTGTGTATTGTCATTGGTGTGGGGATATGAAGACACTGGGGGTACAGTTCTTATTTCAAGGAGCTCACATGGTAGACTGGTGAGGTAGGGAGTTTGTGGATTGCACATAAATACTTGCCCAAGTGTCTGTCTGGCTGAGGTAGGGAGACTAAGCTCTAAAACACTCTAAAAGACTCTTTGGGAAAAATTTATCTTCAACCCAAATTCATTTCAAGTATTAAATGGCAGAGAAATAGACTTTATGTCCAAAACTAGGAAGTAAGTCCACTGAGGGCTCTGGCAGTTAAGCTCGTATGAGGAGCTTGCCCCTGGACTGTACACCCATAGCCCAGGTGCAGCACCTTCCTGCCCCCTGAAATTACCTGTGTCTCTGCTGGGGACAGGCATACCAGGTGTCAGCCAGCCTTCCTTCCCAGACATAACTCAGCCAGATCGCTTTGCATTCTAACTAGCATTTCTTCCCCTTGTCACTTTTTCAGGCCTCCAGACACAACCTCCTATTTGGTTTCACGTTCTTTTCTATCTGCCAGTGGGAATACTGTTTTTGGTGGACACCATTTTCTGTATGATTATATATAAGGAACTGGAAAGAAAGAAAAAGTGCAATTTAGAAGTCTCTTTGGACTCCGGTCAAAAGAAAAGAGTAAACTCCTACCTTCAAGAAGAGAGCTATTTAGAAGAGCCATAATGTCATGAACAAGAGCACTGCAAGAAAGGACATACCAGAAGCCCCTGGAAGGAGGGCCATAGCAGTGGCCCAGCTGGTGCCCACGGACCCAGACAGTCCCTCCCCTTCTTCTCTGTGCAAGCACTGGGGTGCAAACATCCCAAAGTTTAAAGACATTAAAACTGTGACTCCCATGACATCTGATTAACTCTGAAATAAAACAAACAAATGAGCTGACTTAAGTGGAGATAAGCTTGGAAAATGGGTCATCAGGGATGATTTGAAGTGAGACCTACTCTAAAGAAATCTTTAATAACTTGAAAGTCCAGTCTAACCTGATTATCCTACTAGGTAGTTTGAACAATATTATTATTTTTAGGGACAGGGTGAAAAGGTAAGTGTGTGCCTATGTACAAGAGATTAAGACAAGAGAAAGAGACAGAATGAGGGTTACAAGGAGGCAGATAAAGAGAGAATGGATCAGGGAGATGAGAAAAGCACGCAGACCCAAAAGAAGGAAAGGAAACTTGCAGACGGCTCCTCAGAGACTGTGGGTGGAGCGCTGACCCATCCCTGGAGTCCTCGCAGTTATCTGGTGTCTTCTCTCTCCAGCACACAAGCAGGGGAAGATCCACACAGCTTACAGAGAACACGGCAGATACGCAATAGGGCAGATGGGGGCATGACTTCTGCCCTTTCGTATGAGGCTTTCTCATAACATCTCAGTGTCCAGAGATACCAGGAGTCCTGCTTGCCTATCCTACTCCCCCACCCCACAGGAAGATCATGTAACCGAGGCTTTCCTTAATAAATTATACCCAGACCTCCCAGCAGGGAGGGGCAAGGGGCAGCTTCAGCTGGGGAGGGGTAGTGATGTCATGAAGCCCCAGCTCTTACCTCCAGAGATTTACTCTGCCCTTCTGATTTTCTGGATGATTACTAACTTCAAGATAATACTGGTCTCAGGGCTCAGTTGATTAATTTCAGCTCAGGTCATGATCTCAGGGCCCTCAAATCGAGCCCCACATCGGGCTCTGTGGGGACAGGCGTCTGACATTCACAGTCCTAGCCATGACTTCCTCTTTGCTGGCCTCCATGTATCCTGTTAGAACCTAACTGCCTACTCTAACGTTTGAACAATTTGCACTTCAGTCTACCGTTACTTCTGGCCTGTAGCTGTGACAGGAATAGGTTCTTGGGAGTCCCCCAAATTGATGCCTACCTGCTGGTTCTCCCAGCCTTGGTGCTCGGTTGGGTCAATGCCTGGTACCACCTCATATTTTGTCCAGGTGGGTGCCCAGCCCTCCAGTTTCCCTACAGTGGTTGGGTTCCCTGTCCCTGACACTTGTCCCTACCTATCTAAGAGCTCACTATTTTCATTCCATCCTGTACTGGAAACACACACACACAGAAATGCCTGGATCCAAGTGGGGAGCAAGTGGCCCAAAGGGAGAGAAGGGAAAGAATTGCAAAACCCAGCAGAAGGCAAACTGTTGTCTGCTGAGACCCCCCACAGCTCTCCCAAAGTCCTATCTTTCCCAGAGTATCCAGCATGTCTTGCCTGAACGGAACAGGACATTTCAGCCCAAAGCAGGCCATGCTTGCGAGCAGTATTTGCTCCAGAGCTCCTCAGCGGTATGGTCAAGGCTCTAGCAAGCTTTTGTTGCACTCTTGATTTCTTCCACTGCCCACTCTTACCTCTTCATTCTTCCTTTTATAGGGGTTCATCCTTAATAAACATCTTGCACCTCAAACTATATCCAACATCTCCCAGGGTTCAGTCTGAGTGCTTTGTACGCCACTGCAAATTTTATAAAGTCTTTGGAGTCTTATAAAACCCATTTGTCCCAATAACACTTCTAAAGACATCCATATTTTTTTTTTTTTAGATTTTTATTTATTTATCAGAGAGAGAGAGGGAGAGAGAGTGAGCACAGGCAGACAGAATGGCAGGCAGAGGCAGAGGGAGAAGCAGGCTCCCTGCCAAGCAAGGAGCCCGATGTGGGACTCGATCCCAGGATGCTGGGATCATGACCTGAGCCGGAGGCAGCTGCTTAACCAACTGAGCCACCCAGGTGTCCCAAGACGTCCATATTTTTAAAAGAGAACACTATACTGTGTGCCTCAGAACACAATCACTGTAAATGTTTGAAGCCAGTTCTGCTTTTCTACCTACTCTTTCCCACTCACCCTTCACCCAGGCTGCAAAAGAAAGGCCTACCTTTTACTCATACTAATCATGATTTATTGCCCCGAGGATAAAAAAATTTCTGTGTACCAGAAACAAAACAGGTAAGTTTTTGTGTCTCATGTTTATGGGCATTAAGGGCAACGCTAGGAATTAGAAATAAATATTCTGGCCCATGCTGAGATGTTCTGAATCCTGGTATATTGTAAAGACAGGTAAAGCAGAATTTATGACAATTTTTGTTTAAAGACCTTCTGTCTTATTATTATTAAAAAAACAAAAACAAAAACCAACCCACAACAACAAAAACAGCCTGGCTCTTGAGGGAGAGTCCTGAGAACAATGCAAAGAGTGTTAAGAAATACTAATAACCGCATCTTATCTAGGCAACAAACTTATGCACAGCTCTACACCTGACCCATTCATCTGTGAATTAGGCTGTGTAAGAAGAGGCCAGGGTTTGTTAAGGTAACAAGCAACTCCTTAATCTCAGCCCCTTAAACCAAGAGAGGTTTATCATTCATTCATGTTACACCAGAGGCAAATGAGAAGGCTGTTAAGGTGGCACTTTGGGGAACACTGCCAGCAGTTGTGTCAGAGCTGAGAGAGAGCATGGAGCATCCCAAACTAGGAATTAAATTCTCCAGCCCAGAAGGGACACACAACACTTCCACCTTACTGGTCAGACCTAGTTATCTAGCTCCATTCAACCACGAAGAGGATGTAAAATCCTAAAGAAAGCATAAGGCAAGAAGCTGGAAATACTGTAAAAGCATAAATGCTAACATGGAGTATTTAAGATCTATAAAAAGCATGCTAGGAATTAACTGGTTTCCAAGAGCAGTCTCCCTGCATTTTCAGTATTCTAAGGGAAGGAAGGAGTTGACAACGCATTCACTCATGATTCAGTGCTTCTCAGTTGCGTATTCTGCCTGATTTCAAAAAGAGAGATGAAATTTTTACCTCTAACAGATCAACACTACACCTCCAAGTAAAAGGAATGTACAGAAAGTAAGTTGGTGTTCTTAACTTTCTTGAGCAATTTAGAATAATTTTTCGTTAATTAAAAAAAAAGGGGGGGGTGCTCAGTGGGTTAAGCAGCTGCCTTCGGCTCGGGTCATGATCTCAGGGTCCTGGAATCGAGCCCCGCAGCGGGCTCTCTGCTCAGCGGGGAGCCTGCTTCCTCCTCTCTCTCTCTCTCTGCCTGCCTCTCTGCCTGCTTGTGATCTCTCTCTGTCAAATAAATAAAATCTTAAAAAAAGTACTGGATACTGTAAATCCGTGATCACATTTTTACTTGGCTGCAAATATGCTCATCAACCATTTCTCTGTTCCTAACTGGCACGGTTAGATTCTACTGCATTCAGCTTTTCGCGGTCACGAATACACTCTTTTAAGCTCCACGCTTAATTAATGGCTACAACCAGTTCCTGGATCAAAAGACCTAGGCGGTTTGTGGCACCGCCCGGAGAACTTGTGCTCCGAAAGAGTCTCGCAGCAGACCGCTGGCTCCACCCTGTGGCCACCCGTGCACACTGCCACCTTAGCTCGCTTCCCGCTCTTCGCAACCTTCCCCCAAACCTGGTGAGAGATCTTCCCCAGAGCCTGCAGCGGCGAGAAACGGCCTTTGGCATGTGGCGGCGGCCGCGGCGGCCGACGGGGAGAAGAGAGCAAGGAGTCGTGAGTGTCCCATTAGTCCCGGTACCCAGAAGAGCACCCAATTCGTGGGCGGTCCCCTAAACTCCGAAGTAGTTACCAGTTCGGGGTTGGCAAATGTGACAGTTCGATTCCCCACTGCTTCTGGTCTCCAGCCGCAGGAAGTACGGCAGGAAACCAAAAAGTGCGGGTTGGGGGGCGGCCTCCCGGAAGTGCGGAGCCGAAAAACCCCTCTCTAGGCCGGCCTGGGGCCGACCCTCCTGCTCGCAGACCCGGCGGTGGCGCCACCCGACGGAGAGGAGGACTACGACTGGGAGACCACGGAAGGGGACGGGCGCTGACCTGCCGGGAGACCCAGTGGAACGGTGGCTGGAGGAGACGGCCGCGGGGAAGGAGCAGGTTAGGAGTGAATGACGGCAGTTCATTCAAACACAGATGACTTTCCTGCCGGTTCCACCACCATCAGAGCCAGGAAGGGACCCCGGGCCTGCAGAACCAGCTGGGCAGTGGGCAGGGAGACCGTAGGCCCTTCAGGGGCCGCTCTGAAATGCCTTCGGACATCACATGGCTTCTCCCAAAGCCGGTCCTATCCCGGGTGATCAGAGCTTCCAGGACTGAGTACAAGGCCCCGCAGGGATTGGTGCAGATGGCAGGGAGGAGGGTGGTAGGTGTTGAGGGAGGGAGGGAGGGAGGGAGGATGTTCTTTCATAGCTTTGAGACTGCTCAGGGACAATACCCAAAAACCTGCTGGACATATCATGGCGCTCGGGCACATTCTGTAATCCCCAGGGCTTGCAGAACTAAGCACAACATCCCAGAGGAGACAATCACAGCAGAACAGGCAATTGGTTATGAGAAGGGTGGTTCAGTTTTTCATCTTCAGGCTCCACAGGGAAAGCCCTAAACTCATTCCAGCTTCTAAAGGAGTTCAGGCCCATTTGTGTTACTAGCCTGAGAAGGAAACCTCAGGGCATATGGACTGGTTTGGGGTAAAGTGGGAAGAGTTGGGTCCATTCTAGGTCTTTCCTGGCTACCGCACAGTTGGGAGAAACCCTAGAGCCTCTGGATTTAGGAATCACCCCCACCTCCACCCCAGAATCCAAAGATAGCCAGACCTCCTGAAAACCAGATGGAATGGAGGCATAGCTGGCAGTTGGCTGGAAGGGGACCAGCAGTCCTCACTGCCACCAGGCCAGTTGGAGACAGAGCCCATGGGCAGCAAGGGTTGGACAACAGTGGAAGCATGGAAACCAGTTAGGAATCCAGGTGACAGACAATGGTAGTTTGGACTCAGAGGGAGCAGTGGAGGTGTTGAGAAGTGCCCAGAAAATGTGCTGATTTGATTAGATGTAGTGAATGTGGGAAAAAGAGGAACCAGAAACAACTTCTAGATTTGGGCCTGAGCAATAAACTGATTCCACTGACTGGGACCAGGAACTGTGAAAGAGCAAGTTGGTGTAACAGGAGAGAGGAGTAGCAAGAAGCAAAAGTTTTGTATTGGACATGTCAAGATTCCTATTTAACTGTTGAAAAAGCAGTGGAGTTCAGAGAACAATTTTGAAGTAGAGATAAAAATTTGAGAATCATCATATATATATATGGCATTTAGAGCCATGGGATTAGAAGAGACAATGTAAGCAGAAAGCACAGATAGAGAACAGAAAAGGGCCTAAGGCTGAACCCTGGGATGCACCAAATTTTAAAGGTTGTATAAAAGCATTGGCAACAGAGGATGTTGACAAGGGATAGCTAGTGAAATAGAAAAACAGAAAAGAAGAAAGGCCTCAAAAAAAAAATCAGTGATAAACTATGTCAAATTCTCCTGAAGAGTACTGGATTTGGAGTGGGATTGCATTAACTATGTAGATTTGGGGAGTGATAGTGAAGGAGAGATACGGACATCATTGTATACATACATATACATACATATGTATACATACCTGACTTTCCAATTCATGAACATGGTATAACTCTCCATTTATTTATATCCTTGCTAATCTCTCTCAAAAATGTTATGATTTTCTCCCTAGAAGTTTTGTTCATCTTTCCATTAGATTTGTTCCAAGGTTTTTCATTTTTGTAAGTTATTATAAACAGTATTGTTAAAATCTTAAGAAGTGATTATTACCAATCTCATTGTTAGGAGAATTTAAAAACTGAAAGACCCTAAGAGAACTGTCTATTAAGCTTGGCAATGGGAAGCAGGATGTAAAAAAAAAATTCTGGTCAGTTGAAAATCTGGACCTCCAGAAAGTCTTTTAGGTATAGACTTCCTTGGAATGCACACTGGCAGTCAAATGGGAGCCAATAAAATTGTTTGCTGTCCTTACTTTATTCCTTATTTCTAGGTTTGTTTCTAATTGTAGGGTCCAAATCCCTAGAGGGTGAGAAGCTCATCTTTCTGCCTTCCCCATTTCATCTCCATACCACATAAAGTATATGTTACTCCTTACCTCCTCCACTTAAGAATAAGTTGTGAAGGGACGCCTGAGTGGCTCAGTCGGTTAAGCATCTGACTTCGGCTTAGGTTATGATCCCAGAGTCCTGGGATCAAGTCCCACATTGGGCTTCTTGCTCAGCTGGAAGCCTGCTTCTTCCTCCACCTCTGCCTGCCTGTGCTTGTACGCACGTGCTCTCTCTCTCTCTCTCTCTCTCTCTCTGACAAATAAATACTTAAAATCTTTAAAAAGAAAAAAAAGAATAAATTGTGAAGAGGGACCATGTGTTAATGGGGAAGTTTCCCAAACATGATGAGCAAGTTAATGGAGACAGAATATCTCTAAGAAAGACTCAAAATAATTGGTTTACACGTTCTGAAAAAATAAATTCTCCAAATGTGGTTCTCCGTCAGGAGATAATTTTGAGGAGGCCATGGCATGATCTCCGGGGAATCAGCTCTGGAGTCTGGCTGTGACTTTGAAGACCATTTCTTCTGAAAGGGCAGAAAAAGGCCTGAAAGAGAAGAACTAGACATTTGCAACAGGTTTGTAAGTACCATATGTATTTTAGAAAATAGTAATTTCCTAACTTGAATTCAGTCACATCTTGACATTTCACAGGCTTTGGGTCCAACACACTAGAATTCAAATCCTAACCGTGCACCTAACAGCTCCCGGTTTCTTATCCCAATTACTCTTCATTCCACTTTGAAATCTATATTGTGGCCCATAATATCTAACTTCTATGGATTCGTTTTCCTTACCAAACACTCTTTAATTGCTCTGCAAGGCTTATTTCACTTAATCTTTTTTTTTTTTAAGACTTATTTATTTATTTTAGAGACAGAGTGGGAGGGAGGAGCAGAGGGAGAGAGAGTCTTAAGCAGACTCTGTGTGGGGCATAGAGCCCGATGCTGGGCTGGATCTCACAACCCTGAGATTATGACTTGAACAGAAACCAAGAGTTGAATGCTTAACCAACTACACCACCCAGGCACACTTAGTTCACTTAAACCTAATAGTATCTGTTGCTTCTTTGCCTCATAATAATTGCATGCGGATTTTAATCTTTTTTCCATTATCTTGATCCATTTATATAAATACTGTCTCTTCCTCAATGTCTGGTGAAACTCTCTGGACCTGGTAGACCTAAGGATAGGTCTTTGCCTATTTTTTCAGTTTCTCCTTCAGCTATTTTTATTCAGTCATTCTACCTTTCTTTTTTTTTTTTTTTTAAGATTTTATTTATTTATTTGACAGACAGAGATCACAAGTAGGCAGAGAAGCAAGCAGAGAGAGGAGGAAGCAGGCTCCTCGCTGAGCAGAGAGCCTGATGCGGGGCTCGATCCCAGGACCCTGGGATCATGACCTGAGCTGAAGGCAGAGGCTTTAACCCACTGAGCCATCCAGGCACCCCTCATTCTACCTTTCTTAAGGTAACTTTGATCACTTATATTAAAAACTAAATATTTTACGGGACGCCTGGGTGGCTCAGTTGGTTGGACGACTGCCTTCGGCTCAGGTCATGATCCCGGAGTCCCGGGATCGAGTCCCGCATCAGGCTCCCAGCTCCATGGGGAGTCTGCTTCTCCCTCTGACCTTCTCCTTGCTCATGCTCTCTCTCACTGTCTCTCTCTCAAATAAATAAATAAAATCTTTAAAAAAAAAAAAAACAAAAAAAAAAACAAAAAAAACTAAATATTTTGTCTACATTTGCAAATCCATGTATTAAAATACACATACCATTTAAAATATCTTCTGTATTTGATGTTGCTGGTATAGTAGTGTACTTTTTCTCTTTCACTATTAAATTACCAAAGGATTAACCCTTTAACTTTCTCTCAATGAACCAGATTTTGGCTTAATTGATTCTATTTTGGGAGAGTGAGGAAGTAAGATCTATTCATTTCTGCTTCAGCCCTAATTTATGCCTCTACTTCCCTCCTGTTTTGGTGTTATGTCAAAAGTTTACTTCATTATTTTTAATAGTTCTCATTATCTCGTAAATGCATTTTAAAGCTATGAATTTTCCTCTGATCTCTACATATAAGTGCTATCTTTATTATTGTATACAAAAAGTATATAATTTTTATTTTTACGTCCTCTTTAGTCCTTGTGCTTTTTCCTAACAGTATAGATCAAGAAGAATATTTTAAGTTATGTCCTTGCATTAGGATTAGTGAATGTGTCTCATATACTTTCAAGTTTTCCAACACTTGTTGAGCTTCCATCTGTCATCTTTCACATGGTCAGTTGTTATCAGTATTTATGTGAATTCAAAATGTATGTTTTCTACTTTGGATACAAGATGGTGTGGGGGTAAGTATAGTTATGACTCATCTTGTTAACCATGTTCTTCAGATCCTCTATATCCTCAACAAGTTTTAGTCAACTTGATCTGCCAATGCCTGAGACTCCACTTTTCCCCATTAGAAATGATTTGCATATACTAATCCAGAAAGATTGATCTGTTGTGCCCCTTTCCCATCTAAACACATCCCACAATCTTAATGCCATGAAATACACCTCCCTTAGACTATGAAAAGTTTCTTAGGTTTTTTTCTGTAGGCCAAGGATTGAAATTCAAGTTTTACCTTACTTAACTCTCCTTCTAATCCTAAAATGGTGTTCTCTACACATAGTTGCTATTTCTGAAAAAAAATTTTCACTTAAGAATAATTTCTGTTGCCCAGTCCCTTAACAGTAATGTGAAAAACAAAAAACAAACAAAAAACTATGAACAATTCAACAATTCAAACACTTAAAAAGACACCAGGGGAAAAGTCCCCTACAGAGACACTTCAATAAGTGAAATAACTTTTCCTCATTTTTCATAGTGTAGCAGGCAGAGGAGTGTAGAAGCCTAAGGAAACAAGAGTATATTCACTTGTTGGAAGTAACCCTATTATATCTAGGTTAACCAGTGTGTCTTTCTCTTTCTCCTTATTATATCGTGGGTCTTGAGTCTAGACATGCCAAACTAGATGAAACACATCTCCAGAAAGAAATTCAAGTAGTGCAAGGCCCAACCCTAGGATTGGGAATTATATTAAGAACACTGAACAACTTTTGCCCAGAGTTGTATCTGTGGTGTAGCTGAGCTGTATTTCATACTCCTTCTTGGCCAAAAGAATTTTCCTTCAATGCATTTGAAAATTAGAATCTACCAAGTAGAAATTAAAACTTAGACAAGGCTCAAACATCATTGCCTACAAAAACAAAGCTGAGGTCATAAGTCATCAACCTGACTCCACCAAGCCCATTTTAAAATTCCTGATTTTAGGGCGCCTGGGTGGCTCAGTGGGTTAAAGCCTCTGCCTTCAGCTCAGGTCATGATCTCAGGGTCCTGGGATCGAGCCCCGCATCGGGCTCTCTACTCAGCGGGAAGCCTGCTTCCTCCTCTCTCTGCCTGCCTCTCTGCCTACTTGTGATTTCTCTCTGTCAAATAAAATCTTTAAAAAAAAAATAAAATAAAATTCCTGATTTTAACATTTCCCAAATATTTGCCTATTCGGTCTCCTTTTGGTTATAAGGTGTGTCCTTCTCTGTGGTACCTAATAGTGTGCCCTAAATCATTTTTATTCACTTGCCTTGCTCCTGTGTTAAGTCCTTAAAATCCAGAGCTTTCAACTCAGAAATCAGAAATAGGAAAGAAGTATTTAAGGAAAGTATTTTATTTTTCCAGAGAACAATCGATGGGAAGTATTGCAAACATCATCTGACTTAAAAAAAAAAAAAAAAAGGCATTTGCCAGATAATATAGGTCTTTATAGAGCACTGCTAACAGACACTATAAATAAGGTCTTTTGTATCCTAATTCATTTTTTTCCTTCAGGACACATGGCAGATACTTGAAGTTTCTACAGAATCAAAGGCCTGACCAGTAAATTGTGAAAATTGCCTTCTTGGATGATGTTTTAGAAAATGAAAGTCTTATTGCTCCAGTGTGTAGGAAGGTGACTCTCAAATCACTAGAAATCTCTTAAAGCCATACTTGTTGGGACAGGAAGAGTGCTCCGGAGATGCAATGGTACCTGCAGGAAGTGCCTAACTACAATCATAAGGAAACACTGATCAAATATTTACTGTGTTCCAAGTACTCTACGAAGCGCACACAACACATTATCTCACTTAATCTCCATAACAAACCTATAAGGTAGGTTCCATTATTTTGCTCATTTTACAGAGGAAGAAATTGAGAGTCAGAGGAGTAAAGACACTTTCCCAAGGTCATATGGCTCTTAGGTGGGAAGATTGGGACTCACCTTCCATGACCAGCATGGAGCCCAATGCAGTGGGGCCTGAACATGTGACCCCAAGATGAAGACCTGAGTTCGGAGCAAGAGTTGGTCGTTCAACCACCTGAGCCACCCAGGGGCCCCTCAGCCAGTATCTTTTGACTTTATTATAATCAGTTTGCTGTAACGGGCCCCTGGCTAGAGACCAGGGTAGACTGTGACATAATAAATATATATGGTCTCTGCCCCTGGTTTCTGACACAGAGCTCCTCAATCTCTTGGAATTTCCTTGGTAATGGGAAGGGTCTTTTGTTCTAAAGAGTTGGATTTTGTGGGCTCCTAGGAAGCTTCAGGATGGAAGCTGGTCATCAGAAAGGCCAAGCTATAATTAGAAGCTTTTAGCCCCACCCCTGCCATCCTCCAGGGAGGAGAAGGGATGGAGATTGAGCCAATAATCCATCATGTCCACTTGATAAAGCCTCCATAAAAATCCCCAAACTATGGGGCTCAGAAAGCTTCCAGGTTGGTGCACACATACATCTCAGGAGGGTGGACACCACAGCTCCACAGGGACAGAAACTCCCACACTTGGGACCCTTCTGGCTCTTGCCCTGTGTACATCTTCATCTGGATCATCATCATCTGTATCCTTTCGTATATCTTTTATAATAAACTGGTAAACATGTCCCCCAGGATTCTATGAGCCATTGTAACAAATGATCAAACCTGAAGAGGGGACAATGGGAACCGCTGATTTGTAGCCAAGACTGACAGAAGCCTGGGTAACCTGGAGACCCCCTACTGTGAGTAGTGTCTGAAGTGGGGGGTGGTCTTATGGGGCTGAGCCCTTAATCTGTGGTATCTGTGCCAAATCCAGGGAGGTAAGGTCAGAATTGGTTGGTGTGGAGAACCCGTGCATTTGGTAGCTGGAAGTATTGAGAGTAGCAGAGGCAACAAAAGTTTTCTTTTACCCTCTTACGGCTTCTCAATCAGTGTAGGTTGGTATAAATATCCAACAACTTACACTGTGAAGCTTCTCAACTGGGTTATGGACCATAGCTGTTGCAACCTCAGCAGGGTTTGGGGAAATGTTACAAGCGGGAAGAGGGGTACAGAATTATGACCTCTAGTCACAGAGTATAGAATGGTGGAGATTTTCATCTACCAAAATCAGATGATTAAAAAATTGAAAGAGGTTACAGAAAATTGGATAAAACTAAAACTTAAAAAAAAATTTCCAAAGGACACTGGATATATTGGTTACAAACAATATTCCAGAGAAACCTCATGGACTTGGAAAGGATACCTCTATATCCTATCACTCATATAGGACCTGGCACATGTAAGTTCTCCTCATGGAATGTTCCTGAACCCTTCAGCCAGAGGCAACCTATCATTCTCCTTAACTCATAATATTTCCTTCTTACCCGTCTTCTGGAAATAACACATTTTGCCTTGAGTTGTAATTATTTTTATTCTGGCGTAATCCCTTTATGAGAGTTACATCTTTTTATCCATCTCATTGCTTTGCTAATATATGTTTGATATATTTCTTTGATTACACATGAAAAGAAAACACACCCTGCTTTTATATTTCAAAAGTCTGTCATGTTTGCAATATGGGATCTAGAATTTTTTTTTTAAATCAAGTTTTCTATTTTTGCCAAATCATGATGGCTCAGCTAAAGTTAGGAAATATAGAAAAAAAAAATCACTATCTAGTAATTCTCCAAAACAGTCTTGTTCCTTAAGATTGACATTCTTTCATAACTCCTACTTTATGCCCCTCAAAGAGATCATATAACTCATTTCCCATCTGTTGTCCTGTGCTTGAATTATAGTCCCCCGAATTTAAGTATTTTGACTCTTAGATCACTTGGAGAAAATGGACCCAGTTTTAAAATGGAGGCATTTGTCTACAAATTATGACAAAGTTAAACGGTCATGTTTGTAAGTTTATACAGATACCACAATCCATTCCCCAGTAGTTGAAATAATGACTAACCAGTCTTAATGACACTTGACCTAACCCAGACCAAGCCCATTTGCAATGCTCACTGGATCTGATATTTAAAGCTCCTTATCTTCATACCACAGACTTTTTTCATCTTTTGGAATGCATCTCCCTCCTCATGGATGTTTGCAGCACTGGAAAAGCAGCATCTAAACTAGGCTGGAAAAGCTCCAGTAGAATCCCATTGATTTGGTCATATAGATACAGTGAATAAAGGAAAGCAATCAAGTGCAGTACTCTTTCTGCCCCTCTTAGGAGTTTTTAATCTCCGAAAGTTGTTTTAACTGAATCAATAATTATTATGAGTGTTTCAGGTTAAAGGAGCAAGAAAATTTAGGAAAAAGTGGAGAAAAAAAAAAGCCTATTGGAGTACATGAGTGTACCAGCTTCAGACCAATTTTCCAGCATCCTCTGGTCTGGGCAATCAGTCAACAAACTTTCCCTGTGATTTTTTTTTTTTTATTTTGTTTTTTAAGATTTTATTTGAGAGAGAGCACGAGAGGGGCAGAGGAAGAGGGAAGGGAGTGAGAAAATCTCAAGCAGACTCAGCAGCTGAGTGGGGAGCCCAACTCAGGGCTTGATCTCATGACCCTGAGATAATGACCTGAGCTGAAGCCAAAAGCCAGTTGCTGCACCAACTGAGCCACCCAGGTGCTCCAAGATGCTATTTTATAGTGGACACTAGAACAGCCTTTGTGAAAATTCCCAAGGAGTAATTTTTTTAAGAAAGTAAACCCTGGGGACGTCTGGGTGGCTCAGTCCTTTAAGCAGCTGCCTTCGGCACAGGTTGTGATCCCAGGGTCCTAGGTTTGAGTTCTGCATCAGGCTCCTTGCTCAGCGGGGAGTCTGCTTCTCCCTCTGCCTGCCGTTCCCTTTGCTTGTGCGTGCGAACAAATGAATAAATAAAATCTTAAAAAAGTAAACCTGGTCTTCTATCAGAAGACAAACAAGAACGTGTAAAAACAAGGGGAAAAATTTAAGGAAAAAGGCTACCTAGTTCACAAGGCTATAGTTAATTGAAAATTCATTGTGCAAGGAACAAAGAAAGCCTTAAGAGTTAAAAGGAGAAAGACTTCCTGTGACCTAGAGTGGAATGGGAAGGCTTCAAGGACCAAGATGTGAGTAACGGTACCAGCGGATAGACAGACTATGAGTAGTGTGAGAGCAACAGAAAGTAGTACAGTTTAGAAGGACCACCTATCAAAGGCACAAAGAGAAGAGGCAGTACAGGACAGTGGGTACTGCATTTTGGCTCTGCTAGAGATTGGAGGAAAACAAGCAACTGAAGGGGAAAGTTTTGGCCAGATGGCAGAACACCTTTAGTTTCAAGATAAGGGGCTGAGGCTTACTCCTTTGGTCATGAGTAATTAATGATAGCTTTTGATTAGGTGAGCCAGCTGACAGTGCTTTAACGACTTCCAAAGACCATGAGAAACATGGGTCACTCAGCGAGCAGAGCCTGCAAGATCCAAGGGGAGGACACCAGATGGGGTCCCTGAGAGGCTGATAACTTGACGGAGTAGAACAGACACCCTGGCCTTTTCACTTATTAACTTTTCCAACTAGAAAATGTGCCACATAACGATTTCTTTTCTTTCACTGGGAAATTAAAATTCTCAGTGAGTCATTCCTCTCGCCAGGGAAAATGACTCAGAAAAATCTTCATTTTCCAGAGAAATAAATCATATACAGCCCATTTTATGTAACTTTAAGTGGATGTAAATTTGAACTCTTACATTATAAATAAAATTCATGGGACGCCTGGGTGGCTCTTAGTTGGGCGGCTGCCTTCAGCTCAGGTCATGGTCCTGGGGCCCTGCTATCGAATCCCCAATCGGGCTCCTTGCTTAGTGGGGAGCCTGCTTCTCTGCCTCTGCCTGCCACTCTGCCTGCTTGTGCTCTGACAAAATGTTTAAAATAAATAAAATTTGTTTTAAGCACAAACTTGTCAAGCAAATTCCTTAATATTGATCAAGAATGGCTTAATTTCAAAGCTTACCAAATGAACTGGAAACGAAGATTTTTCCTTTCACCTTAAGGGTACCTGTGGTTTGGTAAAGCATTCACCAGCCTCTGTCGGGATTAGTCTTGAATTATGCAAGTTTTGATCTAAGGGGTCTTTAGAAATTCATCCCATAGGTTAGTTGTGTCCTTTGCATACCATGCACCCCAAACTTTTAAAAATACACCAGAGAACACTAAAAACCACCTAACTCCCCAGTCCCCACTTCAACCTGGCTTTATCAGGAAGTTCCAGGACAGGCACCTGGAAATGCATTTAACAAGCACCAAGGTGGTTCTTATAACCAGGAAACTGTTACAGAAAAACAAGTTCCTTGCCCTGGAGAAGGTAATTTTCCTGTGCAGTGTTAAGTAATCAGTAAATCTGCGTTCTGCTCAGCTTTCACCAAAAGCAGTAACATTGACTACGTGGTGGGGTGGAAGGAAGATTTGAGCCAAATGAGAAATCCTGATGTAAAGGAAGTCTGGGAGCTGGGTCTACCAACTGCCGCACAAGGACTGGGGTTACAGAGGTGATGGACTCGTTTGCGGGGGGCTGCCCTATGCATTTTGGAATTATGGGCATCCCTGACCTTTACCCACGAAATGCCGTTAGCATCCCTCCCCAGGAGATGACTTTATCTCCAGGCTGGGACTAAATGTTCCAAAGGGTGGGAAGGCAGAATTTACCTGGCTGAAGGATTGGGTTTGGGTGGAAGTTAGGTAAGGAGTGCTAAGTCGAAACTTACACATGGGTCAATAGACTAAAGCATATTGCTTTATTGCTCATCGTTCCTGACAGACACCTAGAGACGTTTACGAACAGAACATTAAGGCAGTGGGGAATGGAGGGACTTCCACGGGTACGCTAAGAAAAACAAATTCCAGATCACTTACAGAAACCTTTAGGTTGACATTTATAGACAGAAAAGTAGAACAGCATCCCCCACCAAAAACAAAACAACTTTAAAATCTAAGCTTCCATCGCGGACTCCATATAACAAGGTAGAGACCATTTTGGGAACTAGTTTTTCCTTACCAGTAAGAGTCATGCCACTAGGGGACACCATCACACGCAGGCTCCAGATTTTAAGAGCCACGGCAATCTTTACCACGGTCCTAACCTAACCCCAAACCCAAATGTTCTCGAGTTCACAGGCCCACCCCGCCTAACCAAAAGCCCAAATCTTCTAGCAGGTGTTTACAGCCACTTTCTGTGACTAGTTAAGTGGCTCTGAAAAGAGCCGTTTGGGTCAAGTAGCTGTTCTATTGCGTCCTTTACGTGCCCTTACTTCGAGCTGGTGTACTTGGTGACCGCCTTGGTGCCCTCGGACACGGCGTGCTTGGCCAGCTCGCCGGGCAGCAGCAGGCGCACGGCCGTCTGGATCTCCCGCGACGTGATGGTGGAGCGCTTGTTGTAATGCGCCAGGCGGGAGGCCTCGCCGGCGATGCGCTCGAAAATGTCGTTGACGAAAGAGTTCATGATGCCCATGGCCTTGGAGGAGATGCCGGTGTCCGGGTGCACCTGCTTCAACACTTTATATACGTAAACGGAATAGCTCTCCTTTCGGCTGCGCTTGCGCTTCTTGCCGTCCTTCTTCTGCACTTTGGTAACAGCTTTCTTAGAGCCTTTCTTGGGAGCAGGAGCCGACTTTGCTGGATCAGGCATTTTTACAAGAAGAAACACCACACGCCAGGAACGATCCGGACTATTTCCGAAGTGCTTGGTTACGCGCTACTTATAGAGCCTGTATGCAAATGAGGGCTCGCACGCGCCTGCATTTTTATTGGTTAATTTTCAACAATGTCGTCATAGGGGGGTGGAGTCCACATAGATAAAGCTTCGGCTCATACTTCCTTAGTGGCTCGCAGAGTAAATGTGTTCTTAGCCAATCAAAATGTTCCATTTCAGGCTACCCAATAGTTTCACCTGATTGGGGCGTTAGAGGATGGTTTTCACTTTTCAGTCCTACGCCTGCGTACAAAAAAGAGATCTGAAGGAACAGCTAAAGACAACTTTCTCCTATTTTTGCACCGTTTTACTTCTCTACGCTTTGTGGAAGTTTGTTTTGCTCTTTGGGTTTTAGAATACCTAAGCCCACATCTCAAAAAAAATCAGGGGTTTCCCTCAAATTCCTGTTTGCGCCGCTTAGATTATGCAATGAGGAACATATTAGGTCACTGCCTTTACAATTCTTAAAACACATAAACCAGGGAAAGGTTTCAGTATTTAAACAGGGACTTACATCTGGTTTAGTTCTCCCAACTGTAAAATCTGGCTGATAAACGCAGATTCCCATTCCAGCCGTTATCACAAACCCACATGGCAGCCTTCCCACTTAATTTCTGTATCTGACGCTCCAGACCTTTAAGTAACTCCGCACCTAAAAAGCGGGATTGGCAAAAACGATCTATAAACCATTTCAGCTGTTCCCTCTAGCGCGCCAGCCGACTAAGTCACTGATTCTATATCACTACCCTACACGTGTGAGTTGCCCCTGATGTCCCTATCCAGTGCACCGGTGCGCTATAGCAAGCCCGCCGCAGCCGAAAAACTGCACAGCTGCTCTTTATGAAAACGTGGGTGGCTCTGAAAAGAGCCTTTGAATAGGATGGAACCTCGAGCCCAGCGCTCACTCAAGCCCGCTCACCGCGGATGCGGCGCGCCAGCTGGATGTCCTTGGGCATGATGGTGACGCGCTTGGCGTGGATGGCGCACAGGTTCGTGTCCTCGAACAGCCCCACCAGGTAGGCCTCGCTCGCCTCCTGCAGCGCCATGACGGCCGAGCTCTGGAAGCGCAGGTCCGTCTTGAAGTCCTGCGCGATCTCGCGCACCAGCCGCTGGAACGGCAGCTTGCGGATCAGCAGCTCGGTGGACTTCTGGTAGCGCCGGATCTCCCGCAGGGCCACGGTGCCCGGCCGGTAGCGGTGCGGCTTCTTCACGCCGCCCGTGGCCGGCGCGCTCTTGCGGGCCGCCTTGGTGGCCAGCTGCTTGCGCGGGGCCTTGCCACCGGTCGACTTGCGAGCCGTCTGCTTCGTGCGAGCCATGATGTCTTACTGTTTTTTTTCCGACGAGTGCCAGGCAGTCATATTTATAGACGTATCCTTGTCTTGATTGGGCCAGAAGGGTTAGGAACCTCCCGAGTGTGATGTCATTGGCTAAAATTCAATCCTCTTTGCTCAGGTAGATTGTTATGCTAATCTGTCCCTCTTTATTCACCTTACCGTACTTTTCTGTAATCTCACCGATCACGAACGTTTTTCTTTTTAGATCTTTCCTTTAAATTGTTGTCATTTTTGTAAGAGCAATTTTTGAAGTGTTTTCGCCAGCCTGGGATTTATTTTTTAACAGGTGCCTTCGAAATAAAAGCACGCCTTTCCATGAACTAGGTTTCAGCCTCCATTTCCAGTTAAGAGTTATTGTAACTCCAATCCCATAGCTAACATTTATTTACCGCCTGACTCTGTGCTAAGCGCGTTAGTTGCATTACAGTACGACAGTGATTCAACCAAACAGTATGTAATGGAAGGAACAAAAAATTAAATTTACATTTACCCAACTTCGGAACTCCGAAGTCGTGTGCGAATCAGCCGTAACCTGCAGGGTAGAGCCTTCCGCCTTTCCTTGGGTTTTTCACCTTGGAGTAGCGTTCCCTCCCCTGAATCCATCAATGGCCATCCAGGTCCTGTAGACGAGACGCTTCTAAGTCAAGGAATATAGGACCGGAAACGTTAATTTCTCCTTTACAAGGAGAAATTGTGAATAGTGAATAGTTTGTAAAGAGTCAACTTGCTTATCAGATTAAAAGCTATAATAAAATTTCAAAGCAAATAAATTATTCGTTGATCACTGAGTTGCTAACATATTTTCTTCAATAAAGTAGTTCCATCTAAAAGTTTCACCTGTTTCATTTTTTCTATTCTCTATAAGAAAATTGAAGATCCTCTGCTTTTTAGTTATTTCATATGCTTTGAAGTATTGCTCAGAAAATTACATGTCATAAAACAAGTCATGTAAGGTTACCAATGCTTAAAAAGTGTGAAGAGTTAATATATAACTTTTAATCATATGCTCATTCTGTTGAAAGAGCATTGCATCCAAACCTTATAAAAAAAAAACACCCCTCAAAACTGTGAATACAGTCAGGCCTAACAAGCTTAAAACTTACTTTATGGTATCAATATGAATGATCATCTTCCTGCTGAAGGCAGAATAAAAGTTATTTTGAGGGGATTTCCTGAACACTAAACAACCTAGAAACTTCTTTTTATATCTTCAAGTGTCCCCATGGGCAGCACAGTCTCCTGCTCTAGGGAGACCTTAGATGTCCTGCAAAAGTGTAACTGATGTGAACAGCTGTCACCGCTTCCTGTGGTTGTTTTGTAATAATGATGAACATATAGAGAGCATGACTCAGTATTTAAAAGTTCTTCTACATACACTGTCTCGTTTAATCCCAACTCTGTGAAATAGATGCTATTTTCCCCATTCCACAGATAAAAAGACAGAGTCTCAGAGAAGTTATGGCTTGTCCCAGGCAAGTAACAAGGCCTGCATGATACCATAAAACAAAATAATGAACTTAAAATGGATTTCCAGTTTCATCAGGCTTGGTGCACATTTTAAAGCACTGAAGAATATTCCCATCCCATCCAGTCAAACTCCTCAGTATTTTTTCCCCACTGAACTATTGCCATCAGAATAGGAAACCACCATCCGGGGATCTGGATGGCAGCCTAAAGCAGCTCACAATGGCCTCACATTTCTTTGCGGTGTTCTTTTTTAATATATGCATTCTTGGCCATGGCATTCATTTAGATATGAAAAAGATTGTTTACCTGTTGTTGGGGAGTAAAAACTTTGCTCTACCCCTCAATTTTTTTTTTTTTTTTTTTTGGCTGGCCTAAGAATTAAATTGACATGAGACCAATTAACAGGAGAAAATCATATAAGAATATAAGAAAATCATACAAGAATATGAGACCCAATTGAGGTTTATATGCTATCCATGGCTAAGAAAGGGATCAGTCAGGGTCTGGGACTGCAAAGGGAAGAAAGACCATTACAAGAAGATAATATGAGTTAATGTTTGGTGAACAAATGTTTGCTGGGCCATTGGGAAACAATGAGGTATAGAAAAGAATTTCAGTAAACAGACTTTGCTGGGTTCCTCCCTGTCTACCACACCTAGGGCATACTGTACAGTAGTTTTCTAGGGTCATACATAGTTCCCTTCCTAGAGCAGTTCCTCTATCCGAGTTCTTTTAAGCTGTTAGGAGGAAGGCAAAAAGAAAAACTTTTTTGAGTCTTCTGTTTCCTAAAAATAATCAGCCTAAAATAATCTATGTGCCAAAGAAACACTTTTTGGGGGGGCAAAGTTTTGCTCCCCTACAATGTACTTTCATACAAAATCCCGCAGTCATGGGATGTATTTTACCTCTATAAAATAGAGAATGAGAAAATTCTAAGAGTCTTCTTCTGGCTATCTTCAGAATAGAACAAATTGTTATTTACAGATGCGAAGGTCAAGCGTGAAGATTATTTCAAGTTTAAAAAGCAATCAAAAGGGGCACCTGGGTGGCTCAGTCGCTTAAACATCTGCCTTTGGCTCAGGTCGTGATCCCAGGGTCCTGGAATCTAGTCCCCACATCGGGCTCCTTGCTCAGCAGAGAGCCTGCTTCTGCCTCTGCCTGCTGTTCTCCCTGCTTGTGCTGGTTCTCTTGCTCTCTCTCTGACAAATAGGTAAATAAAATCGTTAAAAAAAAAAATATATATATATATATATATATATATATAAAATAAAAAAGCAATCAAAACCCAGTAGATTCAAGAAAAGCTTTTTACCTCTCCTACATCTACCTAAAAAGAATTGAGATAGAGGACCTGTTCCAGAAAGAGATCTTACCTGCCTTTGGAATTTCCATGTCTGTGTAGATTCCTTGTACCTACAGAATTAAATGTGATTTTCTGTTAATCTGTCTCATGTCAATTTGATTCTTAGTCTAGGTAGAAGGACCTTGAAGGAGACAGGAAATTCTTGCTCCCCAACACTTAGAAGTCACCTTTAATAACAGAATTCAGATCCATAATCGTTTGATTTCCCCCGGTCTCCACCTTGGACAATGGAATGATTCCTGTGAGTGTTCTCAATACAGTACTCTATCAGAAGTAAATTTGGGATGCCTGGGTGGCTCGGTCAGTTGGGCCGCTGCCTTTGGCTAGGGTCATGATTCCAGGGTCCTGGGGTGAGTCCCCATCGGGCTCCTTGCTCAGCCGGGAGCCTGCTTCTCTCTGCGCCTCTGCCTGCTTGTGCACGCTCTCTCTCTCTCTCTCTGATAAATAAAATCTTGAAAAAAAAAGTAAATTTGACAATGCAGAAGAACCTCTGATTTGCCGCTGCTGTGGGGAAAAGGGAGTATTTTTCTCCTACTAATATCTCTGAAATTTCTTTTGCCGGGAATAATAAGAATCTGCAGTTTCCAGATTGAGCCCTGAAGTTTCATTATTTAGTGCTGAATGGGGGGAAGAGCATATGAATGAAATTTTAACATTTGCCCCAGGAAATAAACAGATAAAAGAAAAAGATAATGTTTTGTATGTGCATGTGTTTGTTCTTAATATAAAAGTAATGGACTAAATTATATGTTCCAAGAAGACTGAATTTGTGTTCAGTCTTTGATTGCAGACACCCCTGGGCTTCAAGTACCCTCAAGATGAGACTGAATCTTTGGTTTGTGGTTTGGGCCAGCCATGTGCCTGATTGACTTTCATCTTTTTTTTTTTTTTTTTTTTAGTTTTTAAATCACTTATTTAACTGCCCCCCACCCCCACTTTCTGGTATACATCAGTTTCTTCTCTTAAGGGTCTATTTTTGGTTTGTCTCGCTCTCTTTTTTTCCTTTGTTCATTTGTTTTGTTTCTTAAATTCCACACATGAATGACATGACTTCCTTTAATCTTAGGTGGCCCTTAGCCCTGGACCAAATTCAGAAGCCAGGGGCTTTTGACCTTCTTAACTCCATTCTGAGATAAAGTCATACCCTCAACACCTTGCTCATTGGATAAAAACTTCCCCCTTTTACCTTAACACTAGTCCTTGTTCTATGTAGTGAGGGGTGGCATAGGGAAGGAAAGTTTTCCTCAGTCCTCTTCGGGTACCCAGCTGGTAATTAAATTACCCAGCTGAAAATTAAACCAACAAAGACAGAACCAACAGCGGAAGAGAACACATAGGTATTTAAAACAAGTTTTATGTGATGTGGGAACCTTCCTAAGGAAAAGGAGATCCAAAGAAACAGTTTGACCGGAGTATTTTTGTGCTCGCTGTGGTGAAGTGTAGGCACTCCAAAGAAATGCAGTAGGGTACAGAGTATGAAGTAAGTCTAATAAGCCAGAGAAGGCAACGAGCCCTGTTTGTTAGGTTTCTTCTGTGGGTCCCTTTGTCTTTAGAACCAAAGATGCTCCTTTCCTCATCTGTCCCTCTAGTCCTACAGAGAAGCCACAAGAAGCTTTTATAACCTGTTTCAAGGGAGAAGGCTTTGGAGGGAAGTTGACAATGACCTTCCTGCTTATATCCCTTTCTCAAGATTTCTTCAGCTTAAAATATTTAATATGCACGTCCCAAACCCCATCAGTGACAGAATATGCCACCCCTAAATTATGCCATTTGGCACATGAATTATTTTGAGCTAAAGGTACATGAAAAACAGCAGGTGCAAGAAGTATACTCTGACCTCTGTTTCTTTCCTAAAAACAGGAGACTAAACACCCACATGGAAGATGTCTTCCTTATACCAGGAGGAAAACAGCATTCTTTTCACCGAGGATGGGGAGTTGATGCCAAGAGAAATCTGCACAAAGAAACCTTTGTTAAACTAACCCTTATCTTCCTAGCAATTTTTCCACCATGAACTGCCCTAGCCAAAACCCTTCCATCTTGTGACATTTTCATGATTCACTCTTCTGTCCAATTCAGTCTATAAGCAGTCAACTCTAACTGCTTCTCTGGGTCTTCATTTACTTACGAGGGCTCCAGTGTCAAAGAAAACTCAGTAAATAGATTTCTATGCTTTTCTCCTGTTAATCCATCTTGTGTCAATTTAATGATCAGGCCCAATAGAAAAAACCTAAGCAGGTAAAGGTAAGATTTTCCTGTCTTTAGAGCAGACTTTAGTTGGCAGGGTTCAGAAGGTACCATCCCCAAATATGCCACTCTGGTAGATTAATTATTTTGAGCTGAAGTTACTAGAGAAACAACAGATAAAGGAGGGGCTCTCTGACCTACCCCTTTCCACCTAAAAGCAGCTCAGAAAATTTTCCATGAGAAAGGTAAATTACTTGGGGTCTTTTGTTGTTGTTTTTAAGTTCAGGCCACTGATGTTAGTATAACACTAACTCTGGTTTATGGGGGAAAATAGGACAGAATGTTCACAATTCAATGAATATACAGCCTGTCTAGAAAGAAGAAAAAGAAAAAGAAGGGAAGGAAGGAAGGAGAGAGGGAGGGAGGAAGGGAAAGGAAAGGAAGGAAGTAAGGAGGGAAGAAGGGAGGGAAAGGGGGGAAAGGAGGGAGGGAGGGAGGAAGGGAAAGGGGAGAAAGGAGGGAGGAAGGGGAGAGAGAGGTGGGAAAGAAGAAGGAAGAAAAATGCTATTTTTTAAAGATACCTTCTTTATCAACATTCCTTTCATTTAATTTTTGTAATCAACACCTATTGTGAATCCCAGGGTATTGATTTAGGCAAGTGATGATGGTGGCACCATTCAACGAGCAGAGAGCAAGGTTTATGGCTGGGGAAGAAGGAAGAGAATGGATTCCCTCAGCCCCCATTAGAGACACACCTTGGAGCTTTGAAGTTTAAGCTTTTTGAGATTTTTTAGTTTAAAATGACTAAAGAACAACCAGGAGGATCTCTATGCCTGGAGCCTAGAAGTCTGGATAAAGATATATTACTGGGACTCGCTGGCATATAAAAGATAGAACCAGGAGAGGAAAAAAGGCATGTAAGATTTAAGATAATACACATCCCTCAGAAAAAAGGGGTAATTCTTTCTGATACAAAAACCACATCTTCTGGTGGATTCTCCTTACAGAAGGCCCTGGTAAAGTAACAAACACGCTATCACTAAAGGACCCCAACCAACTTCATAGGGCAGTTTCTGGTAATGATCGTCAAAAGGGAGATTTCCCCTTGAGAAACCCAATTCAGCAAACTTTGCTAGCTCCACGTGGGGCGTCCATGGGGACACAATTCTGCCACCGATTTCTGGCTGCAAGCAAGGGTCGACTTTAGAGGATCTGTAGAAACGGGGACACAGAACATCCTTGTCTTCTTTCTGTATATATTGCTTCTTTCGGCCGAGCTTTGGATGACAAGTGGGTTGGATTCACTGACCTCCACGAGAAGGCTTGCAAATATAGTAAAACCATCTTGCCTAGGATCTGATTTCTCCCGGGGGACGTGAAATTCCATGCTCCCGCCATCAACAAAACACACTAGACTCAGAAATTACGGCGCTCTCTGCCCACGCTCCGCACACACACGGGTGCGGCGGCCCTGGCCATGACCTTCTAGGTCTGCCAAAGCATCGGACCTGCTTTTGTTGCTGTTCTCTGCAACCGTGCTTCGGAACCCCGCGCCCCTTTACTCGGACGAGACCCGGCGCCGGCGCTGTATTCTCCTCCCCGTCTCTCCACTCCGTTTGCCCTTCCTTTCGTCTTCTCCCACCAGAAAGACCTTTCTTAGCCTACATTTTATGGCCGGGGGAGTCCGCAAATGGAGAGAGACGAAGGCGAAAGACAGTTGCGGCAGCCGGAAGCCTGGCGTTGGGATGTGTTCTCCCGGGACAACGGCCGGTAGGTTCTTGTTTCAAGAGCCCGCCAGAGGGAGCCGTGGAGAGCGAGGAAGCCGGGTTAGGGACACGGCAGAGAAGAAAGGACGCGATGCCGAGCGGGCGGGGACGATTTGGGGCGGGCTTCCCCGCCGCGCGCCTTCTGTTCTCAATCTGGTCCGGCAGTCTTGTATATTAAGGGGACCGGTACGCTCACCCCTCCGAAGGTTGTGTTTGCGAGCTGCGGTCAGTATGTCGGGAAGAGGAAAGGGCGGCAAGGGCCTGGGCAAAGGCGGTGCCAAGCGCCATCGCAAGGTATTGAGGGATAACATCCAAGGTATTACCAAACCGGCGATTCGGCGCCTTGCCCGGCGTGGAGGCGTCAAGCGGATCTCCGGCCTCATCTACGAGGAGACTCGGGGCGTGCTGAAGGTGTTCCTGGAGAACGTCATCCGGGACGCAGTCACCTATACCGAGCACGCCAAACGCAAGACGGTCACTGCCATGGACGTGGTGTATGCCCTCAAGCGACAGGGGCGCACCCTGTACGGCTTCGGGGGCTAAACGGCCTGAACTAGAGCTCTGCGTGGATCCATGCCAACGGCCCTTTTTAGGGCCAACCATCTAGTTTTCAGAGGAGCTGGACGCTTGGGTAGACCTTGGGGAACTTTGCTTTGGGAGTTGGGCTAGAGTCGGCAAGCTTAGTGGGAAGTAATGGCTTCTGCAGCGCTAATCGTCCTGAATCCACTAAGCATTAAACTAAAATCCATTAAGCATTTAACTAAAAATGTTTTTCATTCGCTCGCCTCTTAAAGATTAGGTTCCTGATTTAAGCAGCCTTTCCGTTTGTTTCTCGGTACGCTGTCATTTGTGATTGCTGGTCTGTGAAAAGTAGAGTTCCGTGAAGGTCGAGTTCTCTAGCTCGCTGCATCCGCTTGAGCAAACTTGGAAGGCTTGCAACCCAGAGGTGCCGGCTAGGCTGTTCGGTGGGCTTAAGCCTCAGTTTATTTTTGGTTTCACTTCCCACCTCTACAGCAAGAGGGGGAGGACTACATGACTTAAGGGCCCTCTTCATAGCGGGCCTTGCTTTGTGATCTATATTCTTACCCAAAAGGTGCAAGAGCACTGAAGTCCAGTCATCAACCAGCCAACATTCAGGATAAATTTAGGTTATTAGAACAGATGAGCTCATTAGTGCAGTTTTAGAACGAGTTTGGCATATTGTCTGCTGAGTACCTTTTTTTTTTTTCTTTTTTGATGCTTTATCCAAGGAAGAACTTAAGTCAAAGGCCTAGAAGACTATTTCAGTGAAGACATTGCAAAAATACAGATGCAGATCCAAACTTGCTCAGAAAGCGGAGCAAACTTGGATGCCTGGGTGGCTCCCTAAGTCGGTTAGTTGTCTACCTTCAGCTCAGGTCATGATCCCAGGGTTCTGGGATTGAGTCCGGAATCCAGCTCCTTGCTCAGCAGGAAGCCTGCTCCTTGCTCAGCAGGAAGCCTGCTTTTCCCTCTGTCTGCTGATTCTCCTACTTGTGCTCTGACAAATAAGTTAAAAAAAAAATATATATATATATATATAGAGAGAGAGAGAGAGAGAGCGAGAGCCAAGCAAACCATGTAGTCTTAACATCATGGAAGCAAGTCTGGAGGAAACAGTTAATTCAGGTATTTGACTTTTTCTGTTAGGGCCTGTTGTAGAGACCTGTAGGAATATACCCATCAATACAGAAAGCACAATTTTTGACAAAGTAAAGCAAATTGTTCTAGACCAATTGATCTAGACTAGATCACAGTAAGGCATTCTCTGCACTACCACTTTTGCTGGGAAATGGGAAATACTGGCTGTGGAAGTGGGGCTTGTGGCAAGTATCGCTGTGTTTTTGTTTGTTTGTTTGTTTTTTAATTTTAAGGGCAATGAGGATTGCTATATCTGATCCTCACTGAGGTACTCTGGAGGAGGAGATACCAGAAGTTTGAAGAGAACTCAGAGAATAACGTAAGGGGGTGGGGAACATGTCCTTTGTCTAAACTGGCCGTTCTCAAATGTAGTCTCTCATCTAGGAACTTCAGATCACCTGGGAACTCGTTAGAAATGCAAAATCTTGGATCCACCCAGACTTACTGAAATTCAGAGGAGTAAGACCTAGCAATTTGTGTATTAAACCTTCCAGGTGATTATGATACCCAGTTTGAGAACCTCTGGTCTACGTAGCAGTTTTTCTCTAAATGAAACTAAAGTATTTACATCTGAATATATATTGCCCTAATTTGTTTACAAATATGTTAAATTTTGCTTTTTTTGAAGGGAATAAACACACACACACACAAACACTGGGGAAATGATCCTAGTAAATTTTCTCTAGCACAAAATATTACAGAAGGAAAAGGTAAAACAGCTTGTTTCCTCAAAGTATGTGGGGCAAACATAAAAGATGTATGAATGAAAAGTGTAGCCAGGGGGCACCTGGGTGGCTCAGTGGGTTGAGCCTCTGCCTTCGGCTCTAGGTCATGATCTCAGGGTTCTGGGATCGAGCCCCGCATCGAGCTCTCTGCTCGGCAGGGAGCCTGCTTCCTCCTCTCTCTCTCTCTGCCTGCCTCTCTGCCTACTGTGATCTCTATCTGTCAAATAAATAAATAAAGTCTTAAAAAAAAAAAAGTGTAGCCAGCTTGTTTTCCTAAATAATAATGGCTTGTGTTTTAATACTATTGAATTTTGTAATCAATGGATATGTTTTTTCTTCTCAAGTTTCTCCAAGCTATGGTCCTTTACCTATTAATCAGGCATCTTCTTTACAGTGATTTTTTTTTTTAAAGATTTTATTTATTTGAGAGAGAGAGCATGAAAGGGGCGAGGGGCAGAGGGAGAAGCCAGCTCCCTGATGAGCAGAGGGCCTGATGTGGGACTTGATCCTGGGACTCCAGAATCATGACCCGAGCCAAAGGCAGTTGCTTAACCAACTGAGCCACCCAGGTGCCCTTCTTTACAGTGATTTTAACAGTGATCCTCGTTCTCATCGTCTCTCCTTCAGTAAATACTATTATATGGCATAACTGAATCTTCTGTTAGCTCTACCCAGCCTCTGAGTATTGCCGAATTACAGAATACACGTTCTGCATCTTTTTACGTTAATATGTGGCTTTTTGTTATTGCTCTTAACCACCTGTAACAGGAATATAGCTACTTAATCTCTTTAATCTCCAACAAGATAATTTATTTCTCATTTCCACCCCTGAATGACTCAGATGCTCTCTGTGAACTAGCCGTGGCTGCCACCTATGATTTCCTCCCTGGGTGATTTCAGGACTTCCACTAGAATATATATATATATATATATATCCATGATTATAGAATCCAGTCTGCTAGTCTACCTCCACATGGAAGTAGAGGCACTTAAGTGTCCCACTGGCCAATCAAACCTCACAGTGGACCAGTCTGAAGTCTTACCTTCCCTTTCCAGGCTCCCTACTTGTCAGAACAGCTGCATTATCCTCCCAGAAACCCAGGCCAGCCGCTGCTGAATCATCCTTCACTACATTCTTATTTTCTTCCTTGGAAACCTTTCACTCTGTGCTTCCTATTCTAGCTATGTTACTTCTAACATATGACTTCTCTACTTGAGCCAAAAGACCTGAGCTATCATTTACACAGAAAGTTTTAAATTATATATATATATATATATATATATATATATTTATGGCTGTATGGAGAATTACCAGGAAGGTTTATAAAAATTGTAGAATGGGGGCACCTGGGTGGCTCAGTGGGTTGGAGCCTCTGCCTTCGGCTCAGGTCATGATCCCGGGGTCCTGGGATCAAGCCCTGCATTGGGCTCTCTGCTTGGCACGGAGACTGCTTCCCTTCCTCTCTCTCTGCCTGCCTCTTTGCCTACATGTGATCTCTGTCTGTCAAATAAATAAATAAAATCTTTTTTTTTTTTTAAGATTTTATTTATTTATTTGACAGAGAGAGAGATCACAAGTAGGCAGAGAGGCAGGCAGAGAAAGAGAGGGAGAAGCAGGCTCCCCGCCGAGCAGAAAGCCCGATGCGGGGCTTGATCCCAGGACCCTGGGATCATGACCTGAGCCGAAGGCAGAGGCTTTAACCCACTGAGCCACCCAGGCGCCCCTAAATAAATAAAATCTTAAAAAAAAAAATTGTAGAATGATTTCTTGGTGTTGGTTTTTGTTACATTTGTTGAACATTTCTGAATTGTTTGAATTTCTTAAAATAAGCATGTATAATTTTCCCCCCAATCAATCACAAGATAGATAATAGATAGATAGATAGGTAGATAGGGAGTCTGGGCTGTATGAACCATGACAAATCTTAGCTTTGCCAAAGTTCAGTTTTCTCATCTTTAGTGTTACCGAGAATTCCTGTCTTTCTCACAGGAATGTTTTAAGGATCAAAGGAGATCTATGTGAAAGATTAAAGCCCTGAAGTAATATAAAAAGAAACTAAAGTTGGTGTATTTATTGCCTATTTCACCCAATCTAGTTCTTACATGCTCTATAATGAGTGTGGTGGGGAGACAGTATAGCCGAAATTTTGAGAGGATGGTGACAGTGATAAAAATGAGGTCTGAACAGGTTGGCAGGGCCGTATTTTTCAGAATTAAATCAGAAAAATGTAAAGTCATCTTAAAGAATCAAATAGATTCCCCAGCTGAGTTGACTGTTACAATGTGTTAAATGTATTATTTAAGAATATTCACTTCTTGGGGCACATGGGTGGCTGAGGTGGTAGAGTGTCTGACTCTAGGTTTTGGCTCAGGTCATGATCTCAGGGTTGTGAGATTAAGCCCCGCTTCGGGCTCTGCACTGGGCATGGAATCTGCTTAAGACTCTGTCTCTCTCCTTTTGCCAAACCTCTCCTTCTCAAAAAAAAGTCAATTCTTCTATAGAAAGAAAAATAAGAGGGAAGAAACTAATTGTAGATGATAAGTAAACATAGCTTCTGAGACATGTTAACAGAAATAATGTAAGTAGAGTATGTGTGGTAAACAGAGATATGGGGGTGGGGTTGGAAGGGCCAAGAACCATGCTGAATATTCATGAGGTGCATGAGGTACCCAGTGTTCAAGCCTTAAATCAGCCATCCATTGGTGAGACCAACTGTGGCCCAATATGTCCTCTGCCTGCCACACACAGGGAAATCCATAGCTATTCAGCAGGTTATTGTGATGGAGTGAGCATAAGTTAGCTTCAGACACCTTCCATCTGCTGAGCCTCCACGCCCCTGCTCAGCTGTAATTCTCTTAACTGCAGCCTGAGTTGGGAAGGCCGATCGAGCTGGGACAGATCGTGTAAGTCAAGGTTGGACATTGTGTGGTGCTTCTGCCATCACTACACCCTCTTCTAAGTGTGCTGATTTCCCCCATCACCTTCCCCTTCCTCCTTGGTGTATGTGTTAACTGGCTGTAATTAACTGTGTGATTTGGTATATCTGTCTTCATATGGCCTGTGAACCTTTGTGTTCCGTGAATTCTGGGATTCCTTTGTCTGGTGACAGAGTGGGAAGCCATGATTACAGCGAAGTAATTTCTTACCACAACAACTACATTATAGAAGAGGGCTGGAAACAAGGGGTGGGTGGGTAAAGACACAATCATGACATTGTGACCTCCAGATACCCTCCAGGGCAGATGGGATCCTGGCTCTAGGGAGCATATCCAGTTCCTGCAATGAGGCCGCCTTTAGAGTGAAACAGCATTCCGACTCAATAATGGCAGCGCCTGAGGTCACCTGCCTCCATGCTCCTCCCCAACTTTCTGACTGAATTTTGGCTTCCTGTACAGGTTTGCCAGCAGGGAGCTAATGAGTGAATCAGTTCCGCTTCGCATCGGAAATTAAGGGCACAATTTCTAGAACCAGACTCTTCGGGTTAGGGTCTTAACTTCACCATTTACTAACAGTAAAACCTTGAGGAAATTCCTTAATATCTGAACTGCATATTCTTTATTAGTAGTATTGGGAGGGAAAGAATATTTACCGTGTCAGGGTTTTATGTGGATAACATGTATTAATGTTTACAAAGCCCTATGTCTGGCACTCAATACATGCTACTGCCTATTAATGACAACAGTTATTATTAGGGTTTATGCATTTGTCCCTTCAGAGTCCAGTCAGTGGGATCTAGGTCCTCAGAGACCCCTACGCCCAGCCTACCAGCAAAATGAAATTTGTGAGTCTACAGAGCCATGGACCAGGCTGGAATGGGCTGAGCAAGGACCCAGGAGGTCATCCCGATGACCCGAGGGGCACCAGCCCTTCATTTCCTTTTCTACAGCTTTGCAATGCCAGGACAATGTAACAATAAACCCTCAAAGAGAGCTAAACACAAAAACCAAGTAGTAAAGGAAGAGAGGAAGGGAAAAAGAGCAATCAAAGAAACAGAAACCCGAGGGGCACCTGGGTGGCTCAGTAGGTTAAAGCCTCTGCCTTTGGCTCAGGTCATGATCCCAGGGTCCTGAAATCGAGCCCCGCATCGGGTTCTCTGCTCTGCAGGCAGCCTGTTTCCTCCTCTCTCTCTCTGCCTGCCTCCTCTGCCTACTTGTGATCTCTGTCTGTCAAATAAATAAATAAAATCTTAAAAAAAAAAAAAAAAAAGACTGTGTAAAAAGAAACAGAAACCTGAAATCAAAACCTGGCTGAGAAAACTTACTCAGAAGCTCAAAGTTTAGCCCAGAGCAGGGGCCCTGATGAGCTGGAGAGGAACCGCTGCCTTCAGGAAATTTGCAAGACCAGGAAACACCTAACTTTTTACTCATCCGGGTGCCTGAGAGGGACTGTGAGATTCAGAACTAGATAACAAACCAGCCAGATTTAAAAGTTAACTGATGTCCAGAGCCTGTTGTAACGAAATTTTTGGAAGACCATTTAGCAATAATTACCAAAATTACTGGAAAAATATACTCCAAGTTCTGTGCACAAGGATAATAAATTGTAGCAGTGTTTTTAGTGGCAAAAATCTGGATAGTACCTAAATATCTATTAACATGGGTCTGAGTAAATAAGAAGCATCTTTTTTTTTTTTTTAAGATTTTATTTATTTATTTGACACAGAGAGAGAGATCACAAGTAGGCAGAGAAGCAGGCAGAGATAGAGAGGGAAGCAGGCTCCCTGCTGAACAGAGAGCCCGATGAGGAGCTCGATCCCAGGATCCCAAGATTATGACCTGAGCCGAAGGCAGAGGCTACCCACTGAACCACCCAGGTGCCCCAAGAAGCATCTTTTAAATGAGAAGCTACATCCTTTAATAAGAATGAGGCAGATTGAGACAGAAGAAGTTTATATAGAGTTTATATAGCTTTAGAGAGTGAGATTAACTGAGACAAAGACCAAATATATATTTCTTATTGTATATCACAATACCATAGCTAACAACACCCTAAAAAGCTGAATCTTGGAGAATCTTGAGAAAAGACAGAGCTGTTTAGAGTCAAAAGAATAAAGCCTAGAGATCTGGGTTGATTCTGGGCAAGTTTAGAGTGACCTTTTTGGGTGCAAGCTGGACTGAAGGGGGCAGAGTGTGAGAAACTGAAACCAGTTAAGAGGCTGTTATAAGCCAGACAGGGCCCTGGACAAGAATGGTGGCAGCAGCACTGAAGAATATACTGGAAAAAGAGATGGTGCTGGCAGGAGGCATGGAAATCCCTGGTTTCCCCAAATTTGTGGGGACATTTGGGTGGAATTTAGATACCACTCTTTGATTTGAGTTAATTGTTAATTAAAAACCATACAATATTGGTGATGGAAAGGACCCCATCTGGTCCAATTTTCTCATTAAATATAATGAGAAAATATAATAACAATACTATAATAAATAAATATAATGCATAAAATATATTTTGTAATATATTATTTGTATATATCAATGTATATTCACATATTTTATTATATATTTATTTATATATAGATTCATTATATCATTTATATATTTTATAATTATTTATATATTATTACTTATATAATATATATTTATATTTACATAAAAATATATATTATAAACATAGTATATGTTATAAATATAAATATATAAATATATTATGTATTTTATGTAAATATGAATATATATATTTATTAAAATATCAAATAAATAAAATAAATAATATAAATATTCCCTCTGGTTCCAGGACAAAACTTGGTACCAGCTTCCATTCCCCACCAGATCCCTAAAGTGGTATAGATGTTCCTAAGAGGCCTCTCCTTTGGGCCATGTCTTTACAAGCTCTTCCCAGGACCACCCAAGTGTTTCTCTAGCTCCTAAGGGCAGATGAGAGAACCCAGCGGGGTAACTAGATCTAGGGCCAGATCCACATTCCCAGCTGCCTGAAGGTCACAGCTACTTGCCCCTGCCTATTGAGAGCTCTGACCCCGTGGGGCTTGATGTGCAAACCTCAGTGGCGCCCCCTCCCAGGCTGCCTATTCCTGCCAAGGTGACATCCTCCTAGTCACTCAGGCAGGAAGGTCTAGAGAAATCTTTGATCACTTTTGGCCACAACAACCTCTTCTGTCCCTTGCCCATTCCAGGCTACGGCAATCTTCCACATGCAAAAATGTCAAAACTTTCCCTCCCCTCCATCGCTGTGGCTGATTTCCTTGTTCTCATCCTCAACACCCCTGATCTGCGATGTCTGTGTGGCCTCTGTCCTGGCCTCCCACCTTGGGCACTACTCATCTCTCACTCCTTTTACGCCTTCACCCCGGATTGGCCTTCTTTACACACAGCTCTGATTCTGTGACCCACCTACTTGAGGCACAACCCTTTATTGGCTTCCCTCCCTTTCCTTGTTCTCTTTTATCCTCATTTCCCAAACTTTCCTTCACTCCACATAGAAAACCATTCTACTATGTTTTAACTATCTTTTTGCTTCTATGCATGATTGCAAAATATACTTATGTCTTTTAATTTACATAAATAGTATTGTTTTACATCGAATTCCATTCCTTATCTTATTTCCCTCAGAACTATGTTTTTAAGATCTGTCCTAGTTATGTGTCCATTTAATCCACTGTCTCTTCCTGCCACAGAGTCCCCCAGGGAGTGAATCCAGCATACTTTCCCCATCTGCTCTCCCAGTGACAAATACCCACATGGTTTCTAATGTCATGTGCCCTGATAGGCCTGTGGGTGAAGTTTGGAATAAATATTCAAAAACAGAATTGTTGGGGTGTCTGGGTGGCTCAGTCATTAAGCATCTGCCTTCTGCTCAGGTCATAATCCCAGGGTCTTGAGATCAAGCCCCACATCGGGCTCCCTATTCAGTGGAGAGTCTGCTTCTCCCTCTCCCACTCCCCCTGCTTGTGCTCTCTCTCACTGTGTCTCTCTCTCTGTCAAATAAATAAAAAAAATCTTAAAAAAAAAACCCCAAAAACAGAATTGTTGCTTCCTCGCATGTGTATCCCTAATTGGCCTAAGAAGCACCAGGCTGCTCTTCAGAAAGGCTTTCCTAGTCCACACCCCACCAGCATTGAAGCCCTCCATCCCGGCTAACCCTTGGCATTATTCAGCTTTCCAATATTTCCCAGTGTCCAGAGTAAAGTGTCATCTCCTATTGCTTTAATTTACCTTTCTCTGATTACTTTTATTTATTTATCTATTTATTTGCTTATTTATTTATATATTTTTTGAGAGATAGAAAGCATGCGTGAGCACAAGTTTTGGGAGGTAGGGAGGGGCAGAGGGAGAGGGAGAATCTTAAACAGGCTTGTGCCCAGTGTGAGCCTGACACAGGGCTCCGTTTCGTGATCCTGCAGTCATGACCTAAGCCAAAGTCAAGAGCCAGACGCTTAACTCACTGAGCCATCCGGGTGCATCTGATTGCTAATATTTCTGAGCATCTCTCTTTATGTATTTGTTAAATATTTTGCTTCCTCTTCTGTAATCCTTTCCCCTATGCTGTTTACAGAATAAAATTTACCCCTCCCTAGGTTGGCATGCTGACCCCCAAAAAGACCTCCAAGAAGCTGGCCTCAGAGTCAGAAATGACTGAAAAGTCATTTCCCATTCCCTCCCTTGAGTCACCCTGTGGTCTGGCCTCCACTCACAGTTCTCCTCAACTTTTTCTCGTTCCTCTGCCTGGATTAAGACTCCTTGCCTCAGCCCAAGTTCTCCTACAGGAAGAGCTCCCTGATTCCCTCTGTTAGAAGTCACCTTTCCCTCTGAGCTTCTGGAGAACTCATCCAAACCTTCTCTGCCACCTGGCACAGCATGCCTTCCGTTATAGCGTAGGGCTCCTCACACAGCCTGGAGAACTCATTTCCATAAATGTTGCAAACTCATGCATGTGCTTCCAGGCATGAAGAGATGCTAGGATTCCTGCCAAACAAAATAATAACAATTTTTCATTTCAGTGATGATTTTACTTTGTTCATAATTTTCTTTATTGCAGAGGTTTTCAGTTGCAGGTTGTAACCCGTTAGCAGGTGGTAGAATTGATTTAGAAAACAGGAACGAGGGATGCCTGGGTGACACAGCTGGTTAAGCGTCTGCCTGGGTCCTAGGATCAAGTCCTGCATCGGGCTCCCTGCTCAGTGGGGAGCCTGCTTCTCCCTCTGCCTGCTGCTCCCCCTGCTTGTGCTCTCTCTCTCCTCTCTCTCTGACAAATAAATAAAATCTTAAAAAGGAAAAAAAGCCCTTTCTCACCCCCAGGCTTATTGTGAATTGAATGACAGGTGAGTGAAAGATGAGCCCTAAGCCATCTAGGAACCTGGACCTAGATATTATCACTGCCAGACCCACACAGTCTAAGATTTTTTTTTTTTTTTTTTGGTCAGAAAGAGAGAGAGAGAGCACAGGCAGACAGAGTGGCAGGCAGAGGCAGAGGGAGAAGCAGGCTCCCCACAGAACAAGGAGCCCGATGCGGGACTCGATCCCAGGACGCTGGATCATGACCTGAGCCGAAGGCAGCTGCTTAACCAACTGAGCCACCCAGGCGTCCCCAGACCCACACAGTCTAGAAGCTGGGTGTGTAGTTACAATTATTTGTCAGTTTTAATGTGTATCATGATTGTGACTTGACAGGGTGGTAACTTACACCAATTCCTATTAATGTCACTAATATTTCCACCCTCGATGTTAATGATACTATTAATACTGATTTATGATGACATGTAAGGCTCTGTTCCAAGCATTTTGTGTGGACTATATGGTCTCTCTTCATCCTCACATTCGTGCATTGGGTGCATTTATGATCCTGCTTTACACAGGAAGAAATGGAGATCCCGGTCTTTTCTCTTGGGAGGCTTTCCCTGGTTAGGGGTCAGGAGCCCTGGTCCTACCTGCAATGGGCCTCAGACTTCAAGCCCAGTTTGTAGCAGCAAGGACCCTGGGCCTCCTTTTCTATCCCCTTCTCTCTCCTCTGCCATCCTTCCTCCTCTTCCCACCTCTCCTTACGTACACTTTACTGTCTGCTCCTGGTCCCCCATCACATCCTCAAAAAATCCAATTAGCAGTTCTAAATCTGAGGTCTTTGGGGATAGAAAGGGAGACATTTCTCCCCAGATCGTCTACATTCAGGAACAGATTGGGGGTGCTGGTGGGGGTAGAGCTCAGGGAACTCTTTTTCTCAGTTACTATCACCAGGAACAGGTTTTCCAGACACTCTGCTCTCGGGCACTTTCTTGTTCCCACATTCCAAGACACACCCCCAAGGACCTTGGAAGTTCTTTGCCGTGGTCCAGTTCAGACCTCCTCTTCATCTCTAACTGCAGGGACCCAAGAGCTGGGGCCTCTTATTCCCAACTTCTTCATGTAAAAGCCAAAGGGCGGGCCCCTCATCAAGCATTTCCTGACTCCCTGGGGCATGCCATGCACCCTGCGTGCTGATGCCACAGGCCTGAACAAGAGGGAAAACAAGATGACCTTCACCCTGAGCAATGCTGCTGGCCTACTGCTGAGGGTAAAGGAAGGGGAGTAAGTAGAGGTAGAGGGAGAGGCAAGGAGATGAGGAGGAGGAAGAGAAAGGGAAGGGGGGGGCTACATAGGGCTGGATCTTGAAGAATGAGCAGGGGTTCTTGGGGTTACAAAAAAGGGGAGGAGGACAGAAGAAATTCTAGATAGAAGAAATGGAATGTGTGAAGACATGGTATCCTTGGGGATTGCAGATGTTCCATGGGGCTAGAACTTACTTGTTTGCCTGGCAGGGGGTCCAAAAGCTGGGAAGGCTCTGAGAAATGGCAGGAACTAGATGTACATCAATTCTTATTGGGATCTCTTAAGTTTAATAACGGTTAATAAAGTAGCTCAAATTGACTAAATGTTTATTCCGGGCCAGACATTGTGCTAGGTTCCTTAAGAATGGTCACTTTTAATATTTCCAAAAACACTATTCGTAAGATGTTCCCATTTTACAAATGTTCTCATTTTTCAAACTGGAAAAGTAAGGCCTACCGAGATTTACCTGCTGAAGTCAAGGCCTTCAAGTTTGGGTTCGTCTAATGGCTGAGCCCCAACTAGTTAACCTCCATTGCTCTGAACTACCATACAAAAGAAGGTAGGCTTTAACCTGAAGGGAATGGGAAGGAGGTAGAAAAAATTAAAACATGAGAGTGACAGAGTGGGAGCTTACTGGCAGGGCAGAGTCTAGCCTGAAAGCTTAATCCTCCAGATCAGAGTGGGGGGTGGGGGGTGGGCTCAGTTAACACAGAGACCCTGGATGGATAGAGAAAGGGTGATGGAATTGAAAGTCAGAAAGTAGATTTGATAACATTTGGTGCCTCCTGAAATTTGGACAAAGGGGAAGAGCAAGGAACTTCTGCCCCAAACAGCCTGGGGGATGAAGGTATCTGAGCACGATGGTGAATATGGAAGGGGAAAAATAGCTTTGGGAAGCAAGATGATGTACTTTTAGAAATAAGAGGAGTGTGAAGGGCTTATTAACCTATCCAGAAGAAACTGGCCACCCGGCAGTTAAAAATATTGGTGTACAGCTCAAGACAGGGGACATGGTAGAAAATACCAACTTGGGAGCACTTGAGGGAAGCAGAGATATGACAAGCAGGGAATCCACGATCTCCTTTGAGCTGGAAGGAAGAAAAAGCCAAGGCCAGCATGGCTGAAACCAGGAATATCGGTGGGCCTGGCAGAGAAGAGGAGGAGAACACGAGAAGTTTGAGATGGGGATGTGGAAAAGGATAAGGATGACCAGGAGAGGGTGTGAACCCGGAGACCAAGTCCTCTTCCAAGGAAGAAAAGGTAGTGCCCACAGGGCCATACCACAGAGCTTACATCTACATATGCAAATACACCCCCTACCCTAAGGCCAATTTATATCTGAACAAAAACTGGTTTTCACTTCTTGAAAATCCCAGGTTCTGGGGCACCTGGGTAACTCAGTCAGTTAAATGCCTGCCTTTGGCTCAGATCAAGATCCCAGGGTCCTGCAACAGGCTTTCTGCTCAGTGGGGAGCCTGTTTCTCCCTCCTTCTGCCTTTCCCCTGGCTTGTGCTGTCAAATAAATGAATAAAATTCTTAAAAAAAAAAAAATGCAGGTTCAGGGTAGACTTTTCCTGCAACCCAGCTAGCCATGTAGAAGCTAATCGTTACAGGAAGAACATTTATTTACCTTGTCCTTAACTATCTCTTAACTCTCACCTAAGAGTAGACATTTAAGTACAGAAATTATTAAATATGAATACTTACATTTTAAATTGTTATCTTGTATTGATGTACTGTCTGTGCTGGTCTCTTAAAGATTTGAAAGATTGCTGGGAGGGGAGGCTTTTCCAGTAACAGGAACACAAGATTTTCTTCTATTTCTGACTATCAACAATGCCACTAAATTTCCCTTTGAGATTCAGACAGGGAGACTTCCTGGAGGTTACAGGCACTCATATTGGTAGATTGAAGCAGTGTGATACTGGGGGCAAGTGCAGGATGTAGAAGACTGACACCTGTAACCAACATCACAGCTTCCAGGGTCAGTTCAGCCACTCCTGGGCCTGAGATGTTGGACAAGCCACACCTGAGAGCCTCAGATTGTACCCCAGAAAGCCCTATTATGTGCCTGAAAGATGGATGGATGAGATGATGGATGAGATGATGGGTGCAAAGGTGGTGCCCTCTCCCACCCCCACCTCTAAAAGTGACTTAACTCAGATAGTACAGACACAAGACCCACGGATTTATCCTGCAATGAGGGCCTAAACAGGGAATAATGGTTTGAATAGGAACCTGGGGGTATGCCCTAGATTGGTGTGACCCAGTCCCTACGAAAATATGCTGGTCTCCAGCTTTTCAGGGAGGGAACAGGAACTTACAAAACAGAACTGTTTCCTTCCTTTTCTCTTCTTCCCCTTGTGAATTCCTGGTGGAATATTTTTAACCTGTCACTGCGCTGCGACAAAACAGAAAACCCAAGTCTTGGCCCATTCCGGGGCAAGGAAATGACTAAGGTTAAAAAGAGGTGTCATCTAAGACCAGCAGAGCATTTGCACCTGTACCCGTAGCATCTCAGACCTGTAGAGCTCTGTGGAGGGGCGTCGGCAAGACTCTCTCCCACTCCAGAGGGCTTGCACTTCCACTTCCTAAATGGTGCAAGAACCGTTCCTAAGGCCCACACCCTCATTATTTCCTGACTGTGGGGAAATTCATCTCCTAAAGGAGGACTGCCTCTTTACTCTTCGCAAGAACTTTCACTCAGAAGCCACCCATCTGTTCTTTCTCTGGGTAACCTCTCAGATACCTGAAGCGTTCCCATTTGTCTTAACAAAACAATTCCGAGTCTGAACAGAAAACCCAGACGCGAGTCCAAGCTTTTAGAGACCTTCACAGAACACACGAGTCTCACTTCTATGGGTTTATGCGGAGAATGCATCAGCGAAGGCCCAGCTCACCGCAGTCACGTTCCAGCCTGTCCCTGCGACCCCAATTCCGTCTTAGAGATAGAAAATAGGACTTATCCTACCGGCGAAAAATGGAAGGATTAGGCACACTCAAAACTCAGATATCCCGAACTTGACCCGGCAGAGATCGGGCCATAAGAAGGTGGCGATTTCCCTCCCCAGCCAGAGCGCGGTGCCTCTCGGGGCCACTTCCGGCGGGGATGTGGAGGTCGCCGGCGCAAATGCCACTCCCAGTGGCCTAGAAAGGCGTGGGGCGCGCTATGGAAGGCGAGTCCCGAGCGTCCCCTAGGGGTTCCTGGCCGTCTCGGGCTCCTCTCGAGCCTGAAAGCCCCTCTTCTCCTGCTCGGACAGCTTACAACCTAGATCACAGTGGAGCTGCTAAAAAAGACCATCCCCCTCCCTCCGCTTCCCAGAGTAAAGCGAGCACGCACCGCCATCTCCCAGAAGCGGAGCTTGGTTGGGGGGGGGGGCTAGGCGTCCCGAAGAGAAGACAGCCAGCAGGGTACCTGAATCCGGCGCGTGGCCTTTACGCCACATGTCCGGAGTGGACGGACACCGGGACACCTAAGTGGCACAGCTTCCTCCGAGTGCTGTCGTGGGTGGCTCTGAAAAGAGCCTTTGAATAGGATGGAACCTCGAGCCGAGCACTCACTCAAGCCCGCTCACCGCGGATGCGGCGCGCCAGCTGGATGTC
>NW_019154172.1:3368481-3484843 GCF_002288905.1 Enhydra lutris kenyoni | reverse complement strand
GACATCCAGCTGGCGCGCCGCATCCGCGGTGAGCGGGCTTGAGTGAGCGCTCGGCTCGAGGTTCCATCCTATTCAAAGGCTCTTTTCAGAGCCACCCACAACAGCACTGGGAGGAAGCTGTGCCACTTTCGTTTATCCGCTCCTTCCCGGCGGACGCTTCTCTATCGCGGGAGGGTGGGACAAACGAGTGCTCACGACAGGTGACGTAAAAGCCACGAGCCGGATCCAGGTACCCTGTTGGCTAGCTTCCCTCTCCCGGCGGCCCGGGTCCTCAGTTTCGCTTCTGCGAAATGGCGGTCCACGCTCGCTTTACTGATGGGTGTGGGGTGGTCTTTTAGCAGCTCCACCGTGACCCAGGTTATAAGCTGTCTGGGAAGTGAAAAAGGGATTTCAGGGTCGAGAGGGGCCCAAGAAAACGGAGTTTCTATGCGACGGTAGAGACTTGCCGTCCAGAGCGCACCCCGGCTGGTGTTTTTTTTTTTTTTTTTAATTAAAGATTATTTATTTATGTATTTGACAGATCACAAGTAGGCAGAGAGAGACGGGGAAGCTGGCTCCCCGCCGAGCAGAGAGCCCGATGTGGGGCTCGATCCCACGATCCTGAGACCATGACCTGAGCCGAAGACCGAGTCTTTAACCCACTTGAGCCACCCAGGCGCCCCCGGGCAGGCTTTTTTAAGCCCCGGGGAGTGGCGCGGCGTCGCTGTGCGCGGGCGACCTCCACTTCCCAATCGGAAGTGGCCCCGATAGGCGCGGCACTCTTGTTGGGGAGGGAAATCGCCACCTTCGTATGGCCCGACTTCTGCCGCGTCAAGTTCTGGATTCCTGAGCTTTACCAGCGGGTTGGGTGTCAGTAATGCCCAGGCTTCTCAGATCAACCGGATTTTGCTGGTCCAAAGTCCCTTGTGGGCCTGAGCGACTTTGCCAGAGGTCTTAAGTCCTTAACGTTCTCATTTGCCCCAATCTTGTCCCCACCCAGTCCCCCTTTTTAATGCCAGTGGACCTCAAGGCAGGTAGTATGGGCAGCTCCAAGCAGAAATGAACCAGAAGACAAAGAGGGTCCGGCTTCTGCAGCCCGGCATTCAGTTCTGACAGTCCTGTGGGTTTCATCAAAAAGAGCGGCAGCCGCAGGAAGTTTCAAAGGCCGCCTTAACCAAGGCCCCTCCCCGCGATCTTTGCTTGTTGGTACCGTTACCTGCTCACGTCCGCAGCAGGAGACTCCTGTTCCTCCAGAACAACCCCAGATGCAGACATAAAGCTTTGTGCATGTAGTGGAGGAGTTGTCCAGCGCGGGGCGCTCGTAGTCCAAGCTCTTGGGCAGTTGGAACCAATGGGAGGCACACAACCTGCTCTGCTCCTCCCCTTCCTTGGTTATATTTGGCTGCCCTAGAATCTGTGAGGGCAGAGACCAGTTTATCTCCGACGGGCGATTCGTACACCAGATGAAAGTGGAAGATTTAAGGCCTCTTGGTATCTTAGAAACGAGTCGGTTGGGGCCTTGGAAAGCCGGCACTGCGCAAGACTCAGCAGCAAGTGTGTGGGTGACCCCTCTTCTTTGAACACCACTTATTTGCACCTGGAAAAGGCCAGAGTTTGTGTTTTTGTTCACAGGTAAAACCATTACAGAGATTGGTGGAAATTCACTGAGGAGAACAGAAACTGAGGAAGAAAGACTTGAAAATTTTTTTGCCTTTTTGCAAGGAGTCTTGGGGCGGGGAGGGGGGTGAGAAGGAGAGAGCAATATGGATTGTAGCTCCGGTTTTCATCCCCAGACTCAGATTTTCATAGTCCCTGTTACGAGTTGAATTGTGTCTCCTGCCCTCTTCCCCAAATTCTTATGTTGAAGCTCTAACTCCTAGTACCTCAGAATATGACTGTAATTAAGGCCATATAGGACTTTTAAAGAGGCATTTGAGTTAAAATGTCATTGGGGGGGCACCTGGGTGGCTCAGTTGATTCAGCATCTGCCTTCAGCTCAGATCATGATCCCAGAGTCCTGGGGTCCGTCCCACACTGGGCTCCCTGCTGAGTGGAGAGCCTGCTTCTCCCTCTCCTGCTCCCTTTGCTTGTGCTTCTCTCTCAAGTGAAACAAAAGAAAGAAATAAAGGGAAGGGAGGAAGGAGGGAGGGAAGAAAGGGAGGGGGAGGGAGGAAGAAAGGAAGGAAAGGAATGTATGTCATTAGGATGTACCCTAATCCAATATGAGTAGTGTCTTTTTTATAAGAAAAGGAGATGGGAGTAACTGGGTGTCTCGGTTAGCCGTCAGACTCCTGGTTTTGACTCAGGTCATGATGCCTCAGGGCTATGCCTGAGGGCTATGAGGCAGCTCTGCGCTCAGGGCTATGAGGCAGCTCTGCGCTCAGCGGAGAGTCTGCTTGGGATGCTTTTCCTCTCCTTCTTTCCTTCCCCTGCTCTCACATGAACTTGCGTGGGTGATCTCTCTAAAATAAAGTAAATCTTTAAGAAAACAACAAAAGAAGAGGAGATCGGGACACAGCCAACACAGAGAGACAACCATAAGGGGACAGAGGGAGAATCTGGCAGCCATCTGCAAGCTCAGGAGAAGCCTCAGAAGAAACCAAACCCTATTACAAAGATCTTGGACTTCCAGCCTCTAGAACTGTGACTAAATAAGTTTCTGTTGCTTGAGCCACCCAACCTGTGGTATTTTGTTAGGGCAGCCCTAGGAGATCAATACAGGCTCCAGGGTCTCTGCCCAGGGCCTCAGTCCCTGCTCAGACCAACAGTACGTGATGGCATCCTCTGTGACTTAATTATAAGCAGAAGCAGCAGTGACTTAGAGCTGTGCAGAGATGACAGCTTTGCACCCAGCATCTCATCCACTGGAATTTGTTTTCAAAGGTGCAGCCTGAAGTTCTTAGAGGAAGAATTACTTCCAAAGTGTCAGAGCCATTAGTGTCTGAGCAGATGCCTGAGCATGTGGCTTTCCACGTCGGAACCCTTCCTTCCCAGGATTACCCGCCTTGAACTGATACTAAGTCAGATTTGAAAGCAAGATACCAATAATCTAAAATACCAAAGATACCCAAGACCTGCCCATGGCCCTGAGATTGGAGGACAGCCCATGTGTATCTGTCATGGCTAAGATAGGGGCTCCTAGCTTAATGAGAATGGCTAGGATGTGCCTTCACCCCTCTCATGTTTCTACCCAGTTCTCTTCCTCTCACCACAACAGTGGAGTGCTCACTCACCAAACTCAAAGATTGCAGGATGTGGAAGGAAAACAGTGAATGAAAGCAGAAGACGAAGAGCACTGGGGAATTAGGACCTGGTCCCTCACTGGTATTGGACAGTGGAGGCCCTCCCTGGTCGGTGTTAACTGGTTTCCTGTCAAAGGTGAGACACAACGGCAGGTCTGGGTCTTGACAATGGAAGGGTTCTCTCCTCAGCCTGACTGAGCCCCCTACCCTCACATAGGGCTAGCAAACCAAAAGCAGTATGCAAACTCATTTTCTGAGGAAGTGGGACCTATTAACTCAATATTTCTCACCCAGCAGAGCATCAGGTCTTGTCAGGACACTGCTGTCTTACCTATCAGCTGCCACCTTGGAGATCTGCCCCCACAGGGCTAGGGCCACAGAATCTGATTCTCACTGTAAGCATCTTTGGGGAGGACTACAAGGAACTCTCCACTGTCTTCAAGGGCTTCCCAAACTGCCACAGGCATTTTAGTGACAACTTTGACACCTGTTTGGTAGTAGGACAGAGCTGACATTCCTGCCACTATTCTGTGAAATCCAAACTTCCTAGGAAATGTTTGGAATGTCTTTGTTGGCTTGAGAAACTAGGAGTGAAGTAGTACCAAAATTTTTTATGTCAGTATCAAAATTTTATTGTTTTAGATACATAATTTCAAACTAGTCATAAAGAAAAAGGCAAAAGGCGTCTATGGCCATACCACCCTGAATGCACCCGATCTTGTCTGATCTCAGAAGCTAAGCAGGGTTGGGCCTGGTTAGTACTTGGATGGGAGAAAAAAGCAAAAGGCAATTCATGTTCTCTTCAAATGTCTCATCACAAAATTTGAAGGAAAACGAAAAAGTCTCATCATGTTCAACCTGGTTCCTGGAAAAGATCTGCCATGGAACTAGTATTGGGTTTTTTGTTTTTGTTTTTAAAACTCATTTATTTCTTAGAGAGAGAGAAGGCGTGTGCTCACGTGGGACAGAGGCAGAGGGAGAAACTCTAGCAGACTCCATGCTGAGCGCAGAGCCCAACACAGGGCTCAGTCTCACAATCCTGAGATCACGACCTGAGCTGAAACCAAGAGTCTGGTATTTAACCAACTGCATCACCCGGGTGCCCCAGAACTGGTATTGTTAATTGGACTTTGGGTCCTTTAATCAAAGCTAACGGTGGCCTCAGCTATGGCAGTGACTAGAAGACATAGATGAATTGATGGATTGGAGGGAATTGTAGAAGGATAAATCTGGTAAGATTTGGGGATGTAAAAAAAAAAAAAAAAAAAGATTTGGTGATGTAGGCATTTGGAGAATAGGAGAGGAAAAGGAGCTTCTCCCTGACCTGAGGAACTAGGAGATGATGGAAAAATTCACTAAAGTGAAGAATTCAGGGAGAACAAACTTTGGTTCTTTTGGAACCAAGAAGTTGCTTAAAGGCCTTTCTGACACTGGTGTTGAGAATCCCATTAACTGTCCGGAGGAACACATTCACCGGGAGTTAAGAATATTAATCTATTCAGTGAAGGGGCTCAGCTGGAGATACTCTGGGGGAACCTCCTAGGAGAAGGATAAGGGAATAAGGGCTAACAGAAGGCAGGGGATTTGATAAGATCTAGCCATGGGTCTGGGAGAAGAGAAGAGGACTGAGGCAGCCAGAGCAGTGATGGGGCTAGGAAAGGAAGGGAATGCCAAGAGACAGAAGGATAGCTGGAGACCGATGAGGGCTACCTGGACAGCATTTGTCCCAGGGAGGCAAAGGTGAGAGCAACAGGGCCATATTGTGCATGCCATTCAGAAATGATGACAACCACTCGTGTTCATCAAGTTTGGTCACTTCCGACTAAGCCTGTTATTTCATCTTTCTTTTAATCACCATAACAACCCTGCAAGGCAGGTAGGTGTTTTATCATTTTACAAAGTAGGAAACTTAAAGTGTTTGGCCTACACTCCCCCAGCTAGTGAGTGCCATGGCCAGGGATTCTCACCAAGATTCTGGGACTCCAAAGTTCACATTCCAAAGCAGAAAAGACCAAGTGAAGAGCACATACCGGAAGCTGGAGAGGGGGGTCAGGAACAGGAAGTTCATGATGTACAGGATTGAGGGACTCGCTGATTCAATGGACTCATTACCCATAGGCACCTGTCTCTACCACTCTCAAGGAAGAAAAAATTTCCACCCGGTGCCAGAGTTGAGCTTCACACTCTGTCCATTTCCTCCACCCTATTATCCTCAGCATGAAATGCATGCCCATGTGTCATGATCAGTACAGAGAAGCAGAGGCTAAGGGCAAGGCCATAGACTTGAGTTTGAGTCCTGGCTCTGCCTCTTACCACCTAGGACACTGTGGCAAGATGCTTCATCTCACCAGGCCTCAGTTCCTCATCTGTAAAATGGGGTATCTGGAGACATTTAAGGAAACAGTTCCCGTAAAGTGACCGCCACAAGTCTGATCCAAAATAAACAACAGAAAAAAAAATAATAAGATTATTAGCTATTCAGAAAAGTCAAAACAAAATTATAAAGGTAAATACCATTACAGCTCCTAAATTGCAAACCTTCCCTGGCTTTTCATTGGATGTTCATCAGCCATTCCCCTAACCCCACTCATCTGTTCTCATCCAAATGTCTGCAATTTGCAATTCCTCTCATGACTTGGCATAACCCTTTCTTCTGTCCAGATACATTCCCCTCCTTGGTGGACCTACTGTTTAGTCTGTACAATTCAGTCCTGTGAAGCTTTCCTCATGTGCTCCCCCCACCACCGCAACCCCTACTCCTCCTTCTCAGACCAACAGCACTTTCCCCAGGTTCTAACAAGTGTATACTCTCCTCTGGTTTTAGCAGTTCCTCCAGGATTCATTTATCCTCCTAGTTCCTCATCAGACTCTGAGTTCTGTCAGGATGGGCGTGTTGTCCTAGTCATCTCTTTAAAGCAGCATCCTGACTGCCTCAGTGGACAGGAAATGCCTGATGAGGGACCTGAAGACCTCAGACTCTGAATCCTTACTCAGAAGGACACAGCACCCAGTATCTACCCACCTCCACACCACCTTTCAGGGAATTCTCGGGAATTTGCCGGTCAGAATCAGGTCTAGCCAACACCTTGGAAGGAACTTCCTGCGGGTTGGTCCCAGAAGAGGGTAGAAGATAGCTGTCCTGGGCTGTGACACTTGTCCACAAATGGCTGAAGTCCACCATTAGCCAGCCTCTGGTGACCTTAGCTGAAGGCAGAGTTCACCACTGCCAGTGCCCTCAGTGGGTGATCAGTGCTTCAGGGGAGATGCTTTAGGGAGGAGTACAAATTTGGGGGTAGACTGAATAGTCCCCCACCAAGACGTCCATATCCTGATCCCAGCAACCTGAGAATCTGTGACCTTAACTGGCAAGAGGGACTTCGCAAGTGTGATTAAATTCAGGACCTAGAGGTGGGGAGACTAACATGGATGATCCGTGTGGGCCCTAAATATCATCATAACAGGCCATATTAGAAAGAGGCAAGAGGCCTCATGGGGGGAAGACGATGCAATGACAGAAGCAGAGATTGGATGCTGAGGCTAGGAGTCAAGAAATGCCAATGGCCTCTAGAAGCTGGAAGAGACAGGAACGGATTCTCCTTCTGGAGCCTTCAGAAGGAATCAGTCCTTCTGACACGGAATGTAGTACCTTAAGACTCATTTGGGGCTCCTGACCTCGAGAACTGTAAGAGAATAAATTTGTGCTGTTTTAAGCCTCTAAATTTAGGGTAATCTGTTAAAGCAGTATTAGGAAACATCCCATCATTTCATTCATGAAAGACACCAGGTTCTTGTAATTTGGCGGGGAGGGAGTGTTAAGAGTGATGAGGAGCAGAGCAGGAAGTGTACTTGGAGGAAAGAAGATGGCAGAGGAGAAAAAAGGGGTCGGGAATGGGAGACGGTGCCCCGCAGTGAGCAGACTGGCTCCTTCATGGGCCTACCCAGCCTCCCCGACCCGCTCAGCCCTGAGTTCCTCAGGGCATCTCCATCTCCACTAGTGGCACTGAGCACCCCTAGATGGTGGTTGACCTCCCCCAGTCCTGGACCTCTGTGGGCTCCTTGACGCCATGTCCGGGCAGGAAGAACCCCGACAGGCTTCACTGGGGGCTGGCAGCAGCGGCAAGCTCTTCCCATTCTGGGGACAGCTCACACCCCAACTGCTGCTAGAAGCCAGTGAGGGCGTCCGAGGGCTCCCAAACAGATCACCACAAACTTGGTAGCTGAAAATAACCGAAATTGATTCTCTCACCGTTCTGAAATCAAAGTATCAGCGGGGCCAGGCTTTCTCTAAAGCTTCTAGGGAAGAATCCTTCCTTGGCTTTCAGCTTCTAGTGGTTCCTGGCTTTCCTTGGCTTACAGCAGCAAAACTCCAGTCTCTGCCTGTGTCTTCAGATGGCCGCCTTCCCCAGGTCTTGTGTCCAACTCTCCCACTCCTTTCCCTTGTCCCACCCTAAACAGTGGGATTTCATCTAAAGATCCTTAATTACATCTGCAAAGGCCCTATTTCTAAATAAGGTCATATTCTGAGCTTCCAGGTGGACATGACTTCTGGGAGGACACTGGTCAACCCCCTGCACTTGTTGAGCTCAGGGCCTCTTAGGAGGTCCTTCTGGAAGCAGGCCTTCCAGAGACTTCCCATGTCTTTCCCTCTCTAAGTGTCCCCGTGCTCTCCATCTCCAAAAGGTCCTTCTGTCAGTCAGTGATACCTGAGTATAAACCAAGAGGAGCAGATCGCATTTTTGCTAACACTCCCTGTGTCCAAACAGTGTAGGGGTCACAAGGGAGTCTGTGTCTCCGCTTAGGGAACTCCAGTTTCAGAGAGTACATGGAAAGTCCTTTGGCCCTTGGCTAGTTACCTACAGTAACCAGGAGAAAGCCCGAACTGTCTGGGCAACTAGGCAACTTTCCTCAGGAAAAGAAAAGACATGGAGCTAGAAAAAGGGCTCAGTGTTGCAGCTGGAATATCTGTAAAATAGTGACAGCAAATGTACATACCTCATACGGTTACCACAGGGATAAAATGAGATAAATACAGTCCATCCAAAGTACTTAGGACAGAATCTCAACATGGCAATACCTCAATAAATTATTAGTCATTTCATTATGATAAACACCAATCAATACAAGTCCTAGATCTTTACCTTGGGAAACTCACAATCATGATGTAGAAAGACTAACACCTAGGAAACAATTGGTACATTATATAATCTCTAGATCAGTAGCATCTAGACATTCTTCTAGACTGTGACCCAGAAAACAAGAATACTTGGCTTCCTGGGTGTCTCATGACTTACAAAAGCCTTTCCTTTATATTCTCTCACTTGATTCCACAAGAACCCTGGGAAGGAGGTAGGGCTTTTCAGTCCTGTTTTACAGATAGGGAAATTGCTGGTGAATGTAAGACCCTTGCGGTTACGGGTCACCCAGCTAAAAAGTGGCCAGGATGGAATTTGAGCCTAGGTTTCGTGTTTTACTTTTCTTTTGTATTTGGGTCAAGATTTCAGAGGAAGGTGATACACACATGGATACAAATATCATCAATATTTGTACTGTAGGGAAGAGAAAATAATTTTCCCTCTATCCTTCTGCCTTCTTAGCTGAGACTCTTACAATAAAAGACAGATTAACAAGAGAAAATCAAACAGAAGTTTATTAATATGCATACCTCATGGATACATGGGAGATGCCTGAGAAAAATTAAGTAACTGCTCGAGGTGGTTTGGAATTCAGACATAAATACCATCTTAATAGTGAAAGGAGAGGAGGCCTGGAGGCCTCTTAGTGGAGAGTAAATGCCTTTTAGGAAAGATGAACAGGCCCTTAGAAGAATTCACGGGAGGTATGATAGTTTCTGACGAAGTTTGCCTGGCTGTGGGGTCCAGTTCTCCTGTGATAAGGGGCAGTCTTCTCTGTTTGATGAAATTCCCAGGGAAGGGATTTGTGGCAACTGAGTTCCTTTTCTGCCTTTCGGCAGGTGTGGTTAGAGAAAGTCTGTCCTTGCATTTGCTGTTTTTCAAGTGCCTGCAGCTCAAAATAGTCAATATGCCAAAGTAGCACCTATTGGGGGAATATGTTCTGTGATGCTTCAGTACAGTAGAACAGACCTCTCTTGACCTCAACTCACGGTACGAAATACATTTTCCATTGCCTATATTCTTTTTTTTTTTTTAAGATTTTATTTATTTATTTGTCAGAGAGAGAGGGAGAGAGAGCGAGCACAGGCAGACAGAATGGCAGGCAGAGGCAGAGGGAGAAGCAGGCTCCCTGCAGAGCAAGGAGCCCGATGCGGGACTCGATCCCAGGACACTGGGATCATGACCTGAGCCGAAGGCAGCTGCCCAACCAACTGAGCCACCCAGGCGTCCCATCATTGCCTATATTCTTAATATAAATTGCAACGCGTTTCACAAAATGATACTTCCTGTTTGCGATATACTCTGTTTTATGCTTCTTTAAAAAGGGAAAAGGAAAAAGGTGATCTCTATCAAGTAAATCGATTTCATAACCCACTAACGGGTATACTTAGGAAAACACTGTCCAGAGGAAACTACAAAGAATAAAGTCAAAATCATCTTAGTTATTGTTAAAGTCTTAATATTTCTCTGAACAGGCCACCTGAACCTCTCTGTGCTTGCATACAACCCATGCCTGACTCTGTAGGGAGGTGATACCCACCTCAGCAGCTACAGTGGAAGCCATATTGCGGCAGGTGACAATGGGAGATGCAGGTTGAGCTCTGTGGGAGCTGAGAGGGAGCTGAGCAAATAAGGATGGTGATAGTTTGAGCTGGGTTCTAAAGAATATTTAAGATTTGAAGACATGCCAGACTGGGGGCAAGGGGAAGGTGGTGTACTCCAGGCAGAAGAGACAGGAAAAACAAAGACGGGAGAACTGTTGTGGGGCCACATGTAGCTTGGGCAAAGGACAGTGATGAGAAGGGAGCTTTTAGGGGCAGCTGCCTGGCTCAGTCAGTGGAACATGAGACAAAATCTTCTCTTTCTTAATTTTTTTTTTTTTTTAAGATTTAGTATTTATTAGAGAGAGAGAGACAGAAAAAGAAAGCAGGGGGAGGGGCAGAGGGAGAGAGGGAATCCTGAAGCAGAGCCCCAGGTGGGGCTTGATACCAGAATCCTGAGATCACGACCTGAGCCAAAATCAAGAGTTGGCTGCTTCACTAACTGAGCCACCTAGGCACCCTCCCTGAGCATGTGACTCTTGATTTTGGGGTTGTGAGTTTGAGCCCCATGTTGGGTACAGATTTACTTAAAAAAAAATCTTGGGGAAAAAAAAAAGTGAGATTTTAGTACTGGGGACTCAATGCCAAACTAGGGAGGGGCTAGGTTTTATTCTAGAAACAATGTTGGAGCAAAGGATAGGGATAGGCAATATACAGGAGAACAAACACAAAAGCTATCAAACTCATGGAAAGATGTTTGAGCTCATTAACAATTAAAGGAACAAAAATGAAAACAATGAGATATCACTTAACACCAGAGAGAGGGGAAAAACTCAGAGAGTTGGATGATGCAAGGGTTGGCCTGGAAGTGGGCTCAGAGGAGGGCTGATGCCATGAAAATAAATAAATAAATAAAATATTTTAAAAAATAGATAGATGGGTGGCTCAGTCAGTTGAGCATCCTACTCTTGATTTCGGCTCAGGTCATGATCTCAGGCCCCGGAAAGGCCAATTCTTAAAACAAGGTTAGAGCAGGGGGAAAGTGAAACATAGAATATGATATAAAACATGACCCAGGGCGCCTGGCTGGCTCAGTGGGTTAAAGTTTCTGCCTTCGGCTCAGGTCATGATCCCAGGGTCCTGGGATCAAGCCCCACATCTGGCTCTCTGCTCGACAGGGAGCCTGCTTCCTCCCCTCTCTCTCTCTGCCTGCCTCTCTGCCTACTAGCGATCTCTATCTGTCAAATCACTACCGCACTTAGGTATATTCTCAGAAAGTAGAAATTAACTAGAACCAAGAAAATAAAAACACGTTCTGCTGTTCATCAGGCTGGGAAAACAGAGATCTAGCGAGCCGAAGAATTAGCAGGAGACATCTCTCCCAAGGACATGCTGCAGCTAGAGTCACGATCCCTTCTTTGAGGGATCACTGCTTCTCTTATTCCCTGAGAAACCTGTTCTAAAAATCATAGACAACCAGAACTTTTGCTGTTTGAAAGCACATCAGCAAGAATGAAACATCCTCCTTCCTGCTGAGAGGACCCAAATCACTTTGACACAGAGCATCAGCCTTGATCTTAGACCAGGTACGAAAACTACAATAAGAGGTTTCTAAACACAACATTCCACCTTTATCTTAACTTCGTGGTTTCCAAGGAAACAGGATCCTGGACGTACTTCAAAGCCTCATTCTGATGCCCCCTCCTTTCACACAGCCCTGCTTTTCTTTAAGCCCATCAAAACCCTCCACTCCAGGCTTCCCCACAACCTACATTAACTCTGTTTTTTCCTTTGTTTGGTGAGACATATCACAGTTTTTTGGTGTGTCTTCTCCCTCTTTGAAAACTAGTCCATAAACCTGGCTTGTTAGACTAAGTGGTGCTTGTAGCTTGATTAACATAGGATTTTTTTCAATTTTTAAATTTTTTTCAGCACTCCTACATTTTTGGTTATTTCTAATATTTTTAGAAATATTAGTGCTTATACATGCTGCATCAGTGTTTTGCTTCTTTGACTTAGTTGTACAGTATAATGTCTGAAAGGAGACTCTGGCTTTTAATCCTGGCTCGGCTACTTCCCAACCCTATGACTGAACCATGTTCCTTAACTTCTCTTGTGATTCCATTTCCACATCTGGACAATGGAAATAATGAGGATAAACTGAGTTAATCCATGCAAAGTGTTTAAAACATCGTCTGGCACCAAGGAAGAATACATAAGCCATAGAAAAAATATATATGCCCTTCTCGTTTACCTTGGCATCTACTTAGTTAGTAGTAAAGCACGTTCTGCAGCTTTTTAGTTTATGTTTTTAAATAATAGTAGTAGACTCACAGGAAGTTGCCAAAATAGTACAAAGAGTTCCATGTGCTCTTCAGTTAGCGTCTCCCAATGGTGACATGTTATGTATCTATAATACAATATCAAAACCAGGCAATTGACATTGGTAGATTATGTTAACTAATATGCAGGCCTGAATTACTGCTTACAAGTTTTTTAACCTGCATTTATGTGCGTGTGTGCATGTAATTCTATGCAATTTTAGTCCCTGTATGAACTTGTGTAATGCAGTTATCTCAAAAGAACTTGCCAGCGTCTTCCCAACCACCTCCCATCTCCCCCGCATCGCCTGGAAACCATTAATCTATTCATCTCTGTAGTTGTGTTATTTCAAGAATGCCATATAGATGAAATATATAGTATGCAATGATAATTATTTTAATGCCTAGAAAGCAATACACTTTTTGCAAGAACACGGAGAGGGTAAATTAAGATTGTCGGCAAGGGAGTAACGAATGAACATACAAAGGAAAAATAAATAAGAAAAGGGGCCAATGGTTCCACTAAATGTATTCAGCAAATATAGGAATAGAGCCTTAGATTATGTGTGATCTGCAAATTTTTTTAAAAAATATGAGTAAAGGGGCGCCTGGGTGGCTCAGTGGGTTAAGCCTCTGCCTTCGGCTCAAGTCGTGATCCCAGAGTCCTGGGATCGAGCCCCGCATTGGGCTCTCTGCTCAGCAGGGAGCCTGCTTCCTTCTCTCTCTCTCTGTCTGCCTCTCTGCATACTTGTGGTCTCTGTCTGTCAAATAAATAAAATCTTTAAAAATAAATAAATAAATAAAATCTTTTAAAAAAATATGAGTAAAATTTAGGAGCATCAATTTATTCTGCATGTCTCAGAATAAAGATAAGAAGGTCAGAATAACCTTCCCTAAGTATTACTCTTGACTTGCCCAGTAACCCATACTAACTGTCCAGGGCTGGCTTTACATACTCTCTTCTAAATTCACACACCTCGGTGACCTAGTCCTCCTTGAAGAGCCTGACTGGCCCTCCTGGTCTTGCTGAGCACCAAATCTCCAACTGAAGCCTCATCGGCAAGGTTGACTAGTCAGGAAAATCACTTTGAAACGTCTCTTTAAAAGTTATGTTCACAATTTTTTTTTACTTTATTAAAATACTGAGTTTATTTCACATGTATATTTTTGTCTCCCCACGTTTCCATTTGTCTGACCACCATTACTACTATGTCCTATCATAACATTCCATACATACATAAAACCAAGCAAAGGGTGGAGTTCCATCTTTAAAAACTAAACAGGCATTTTGGACAACACATTCTTGGCAATGGAACCTGGACAACATTTATCAGACGCAGTAGGGAAAGTTCTCACTCTGCATTATAAAAAGGACAGCCAGATATCAACTGTTACAGAAATGAAATAAGACGGAAAATTTTAACAAACTGTTTAAACTATTTTCTTAAAGAGACTTCCTCCACTGCCAGAGATCTTGAATAGCCTCTTGGTCAGTCATCCAGAAGCAATTCTTCACATAATTGATGAACTTGGCTTCCACTTTGGGAAGAGAACCACCTTTTTCTATACTTGCTTGCATTTTTGCTTTAATGTCTTCTACAGAACTAGGTCCTTTCGGTGTCTTGGGATCTTTTCCTGTTTTTTGAAAGATTCTTGACCTTTTGTTCTTGGTGTTGATGGTTTTGAGTCTTTTCCATTCTGGTTCGATTTCTGTGCATTTTTGGCTGGAGTATCTCGTATAGATTTCTTTACTGGAGCCTTTTCTTCCGCTTCCTCATCATCATCATCTTCGTCATCATCATCATCATCATCGTCGTAATCTTCATCATCATCTTCATCAGCAAGTTTTACTTTTTTCTGAGGAAACTTGCTACCACTTCCAGGGGCAGAACGCCTTCCAGATATACTAAGGAGTTTCGCGTCCTCTTCCTCTTCATCTTCTGACTCTGCATCTTCCTCTATAGCTACTAAGTGCTGTCCACTAATATGCACAGGCCCTGAACCACATTTCAACCGTAAAACCACAGGTGGTGTTATTTCAAAGCTCCCAAGGGAAACCGTTGGCTGTACAGACATTTTCAAAGTTGCCAGTGTGACTTTAATTGGACTGCCTTCATAATTCTTTGCCTCTGCTTCAACAATGTGCAATTCATCCTTTGCACCAGCTCCTAAACTGACTGTTCTTAAAGATAACTGGTGCTCATTTTCATCATTATCCACCTTAAAGTGATAATCCTTGTCAGCCTTTAGTTCACAACCAAAAAGATAGTTCTGGGGCCTCGGGGCTCATGTCCATATCCATCGAATCTTCCATGGGGTGGTGGCTCGCACTTAGGTGGGAGACAAGGCGGACGGAGATAAACGACTACTGTTCACAGAACAGCCGCGCAGGACAGAATCAATCACACCAGGGACTGTTCACAATTTTTTAAAAGGCGTATTGCTTTCTTTTTTTATTATGATTTTATTTATCTATTTGACAGAGAGAGAGAACAGAAACAAGGGGGAGCGGCAGGCAGAGGGAGAGGGAGAAGCAGGCTCCCCACTGAGCAGGGAGCCCGATGCGGGACTCCATCCCAAGACCCTGAGATCATGACCTGAGCTGGAGGCAGACGCTTAACCGACTTAGCCACCCACGTACCCCAGTGTTCACCTTTTTTTTTAAGATTTTATTTATTTATTTGACAGAGATCACAAGTAGGCAGAGAGGCAGGCAGAGATCGAGGGGGAAGCAGGCTCCCTGCTGAGCAGAGAGCCAGATGCGGGAGCAATGTTCACCATTTTTTAAGTGATTGTATTTTTCTTGAGACTGGGACTAGGAGAGTCCCAGTCCCTGCACCAGAGGTCCACACATAAGCCCCAAGAGTGTCTGGAGTCCATTGCTGCTATCTAGGTTGAGGGCTGGTTATCCTGTTGAAGATTTTTTAAACTGTTTTTCAGAATTAACTAAAATGAACTGAGGGTCTAGTAGCGGCCCAAGTGGTAGGATAAGTATTTGAAACATGTTATTTTCACCAAAAATATTCTCACAGCACTCACGGGGGCTTTTTTTTTTTTCCTTTAAAGCCAATAACCCCACTACCCAAATAACCTCTACTGATAATGATTTCAAGCATTGATCAAAAATTCAAATGATATTGAAAGACATAAAGAGTAAAAGCCTCCTTCTGGCCTAACCAAACTCTTCTCCTTATCGGTAGCCAGCATTGTTAGTTTTATCAGGTGAAATTCCAGAAAAATGTTTCATGCATGTACACATGCACCATTTTTATTTACACCAAAAGGGACTCTATCACTTTCTTTTCACCTGCTAAAAGATATTTAAGTAGTCTCTAAGTGTCTACTATTAAAAATAATACTGCTTTCTCTTTTTTCAATCATTCTAGTTAATAAATTGAGAAGTGCTAGAGTATCATTTTGCAGCCCCTAATGAATTAAAAGATCAAACCATTAAACATCAACAGATGTTATCTCAGAAAAGGAAGCAATCAGACATTGTGGGTTTCCTAATAGAAAGGAAAAAAAAAATAGCACCACTTACATATCAGTCTTGTCAGGGAGTGAAAAAGTGAAAAGAGGGACAGGAGATCCTGATAACCTACCCCACAGGGAAGCCAGCGGCAAAATCCCAATTGGAAAACTCAACAGGAAAAACAACCCAGTCTCTCCAACAAAGAAACTAGACGGAAAAAAGAGATGAATGGCAAACAGATATTAGAGTTGAAAGACATGTCAACCAACCATTGTATATAGAACTTATTGGGTTCAGATTCAAGCAAAGCATTTCTTCAAGCTGTGACATTCAGATTAATTTTAACACCAACCGGATATTTGATGAATTGAGGAACTATTGTTAATTATTTTCGATGTGACTTGCTATTGTGGTCCTTATCTTTTAGAGATACACAAAGAAATATTTATGGATGAAATAATACGGTATCTGGGATCTGCCTCAAAATGATACAGGACAGACAGTCTTAAGTTTGGTAATTGATCGAGTTGGATAACGAGTACCTTGCCCTCTCTGTATATGTTTTAATTTCTCAGTTATCAAGAATTAAAAAATACAGGGATACCTGGGTGGCTCAGTCTGTTGAGTGTCTGTCTTCGGTTCCTGTCACAGTCCTAGGGTCCTGGGATCAAGCCCCACATCAGGCTCTCTGCTCAGCGAGGAGTGTACTTCTTCTTCTGTGCGCTCTCTCTCTCAATAAAGAAATAAAATATTTTTAAAAAAGAATTAAAAATACATTTTAAATAAAAAGTTGCTATTTACCATCCCTGCATGAATATCTTGAAGTCTTTTGTTTTGTATTTGTATATGAAAAGGGAATTACGATAGTTATTGTTATATTACCCACTAAAACATTTGCACCACATTCTTCTGCCACTAACAGTGTATAAGACTACCCCATTTCTCTAGCCCTAACCAGCACAGGGCATTAGTAAACCTCTACATTTGACCAGTTATAAATCTCACAGTCCCTTCGGAATCTCACGGTCCCCTCTGAGCACCGTGTGGCTGTTATCAGCCTGGAAAGCCTGATGGGGCCATTTCTACATTCAGGGAAGCCCCATTGCAGTGACTGGATACTCATTTGAGGATCAAGATGCCATCGGCTCCACAAGGTACTTGAATAGACATAGAGCCTGTGGTCCCTGAGATGGGCTTTCCTGTTTTCAATGCCATTTGGCTCCTTTCTGTCTCCCAGCAGACCACCTGGTACCTAACAAATACTCAACAAATTACTGAATGAAAAAATGACATAATGAGATCATATCTAGCAATGCTTAGGAGTCAGGGAAGAGGAATGGTCCTAGAGAGTCTTTCTTACAGAACTTAATACTATCACTATCAATAGATACTTAAAAACTTTTACAAAATTAGTAAATACAGATTTCCCATCACCCATGTGAATGATGAAATGTAGTCTCCCCAGGCACGGGGACAGTCTCCCAGTTTAGGGTCACTTACTGAGAATTAAACAGAGCTGGCCCTCAGGCTTACCCTCTCTGTGGTCAATTCTGATTGGACATATTGTGAGCTATGCGGTCCCCAGACGGCGCTATGAAGTCAAATATGGTATAAGAATTACTGATAAAGTTTTACATTTTTTGTTTCATTTATTTTCTTGTGAAAGCCCAACTGAGGCAGTGAGGGAGACCACTGGAGGTTTATGAGCAGGTGGGTGATGAGATCAGCTCTGTGCTTGGAAGGCTGCGCTAGCTGTGGAACCTGGAATGAATGTGAGAGGTGCGAGCCCAGGAGAGGGGAGGTGTAACCCTAACACTTTCTCCCATTTGAACAGAATATATTTGTGTATAGGTCTCATGCCCCATCTGAGATCCTTCCCAATTGAGGGCAAAAAGTTTATTGTGTTCATCTGTGGAACTATCACGATACAAAATTGGAGTGTATTACAAAGTGGAAGAACTGGAATCCAGCTATCCATCAGCGAGTGAACAGAGGGCACCTGGGTGCTCAGTTGGTTAAGCATCTGCCTTGGGCTCAGGTCTTGGTGCCAGGGTCTCGGGATCAAGCCCCTCATCGGGCTCCCTCCCTGCTCAGCGGGAAATCTGATTCTCCCTCTGCCCCTCTCTCTGCTCATGCTCTCTCTCTGTTTCAGAAGTAAATAAATAAAATCTCTTTAAAAAAAAAAAAAAAGGAATTTGAGTGAAAGAAGCCAGACACAGAGGATACATGCTGTAGGATTCTAGTTACATAAAACTTTAGAAGTCAAACTATCTCTAATAGCAGTGGTTATTATATATAATAACCAGTGGTTGCCTGAGGGCAGGGATGGGGGCAAAGTAGGTCATTGGTGAAGGGGGCAGAGAGAAGAATTATGAAGGGAGACTAGGAAATTCTGGGGGTGGGGTGATGCATATGTTCATTATTTTCAGTGTAGTGATGTTTTCATTGGTTTATAATGTATGTATGTCAAAACTTAGCAAATTACACTTTAAACGTGCAGTTTATTGAATGCCAATTATAACTCAATAATGTTTAAAAAAAAAAGTACAGGTGGATATGGTAGAAAAATGAAGGAAGGAAGATAAAAAAAAGAAGGTGTCACTTGAGCTGGAAGATAGAGCTTTGGCTTGAAAGAATGCTCTGGCCAAGCCAGAAGGAAGGGGCAGTCCAGTCCAGACCTGAGCAAAATGGGCTTAGTGGAAGGTGAGCAGACCCTTTTCAGGAGAGCAGAAAACCTCCCTAACCTCACAGGGGACCAGTAGGAAACAGGCTATAAAAGCAGGGAGAGGTGGATTCTGGAGAGTTTTGAATATCAAGGTTTTTTGTTGTTTTGTTTTGTTTTGTTTTGTTAGTTTTCTCATTTTGTTTTGTGTTTTAGGGGCCGGTGGAGAGGGGCAGAGGGACTGGGAGACAGAGGAGAATCTTAAGCAGGCTCTGCACTGGGCATCCCAGGCTCGATCTCACAACCCTGACATCAATGACTTGAGCAGAAATCAAGAGTCAGACGCTTAACCAACCGAGCCACCTGGGCGCCCCTGAATATCAAGCTTTTTTTTTTTTTTTTTAAGATTTTTATTTATTTATTTGACAGAGAGAGAGAGATCACAAGTAGGCAGAGAGAGAGGGGAAGCAGGCTCCCTGCCGAGTAGAGAGCCCAATGCGGGACTCGATCCCAGGACCCTGAGATCATGACCTGAGCCAAAGGCAGAGGCTTAACCCACTGAGCCACCCAGGCACCCCGAATATCAAGCTTTTTAAAAGCATACATTGGACTGCAGTTCCATCACTCACTTCCCCACTGATCCGGGACAAGTTCACTTCTCTGACACTCTGTTTCCTCCAACTATAAAATAAGGATGATAATAGCAGAACCTACTTTCACAGTGGTTGCGAAGATGAAATGAGGCAACGCAGGTAAAGCCCTCGGCCGAGGACCCTGGAAACAGTTAAGCGCTCAGTAAGTAGAAGTAATTATTATTATTATAACAATGACTGTTATTAACCCCAACATAAGCAAATGTATACAGATGTCTGACAGGAGGAAAAAGTGATCAAAGAGGATCTTTAGGATTAAACTCACCATCCCTAAATTAGCTCCCCTCCGGAGTTAAAATTCCAAATTCCAAATTCATCTTTTCCCCCTTCCCCGCTCTACAACTTCCTTCCTAATAAACACTATGCCCAGATGGAGCCTGAAACCAATGACCTAGACTCTCTCATACTAGTAAAGGGATTCCAGCAGGTAAGTAAGTTGAGGTATGGCCTCTGGGTTGGAGAACCAGAACCCCCCAGTCCCAACCCAGGGATTTCAGCCACCACCACTGTCACCACCATAGATTTATACACAGGATGCGTCCTGAAGAGAATAAAGCAGGTGATATTCCTTCTAATTTTCATTTTAAAGCCTAAACAGTCCCCCTCCCCCACACCAAACTCCAGGGAGGGGTCCAAGGCTTCTAGAGATTGATCTTACTTTCTCAAATCCCCTAAACCCTGAACTAGGAGTTTATTCTCTGGAGCATCTGAAGAGAAGCCTCTCTGTGCCTCGGTTTCCTCATCTATAAAATGGGAGATAATAATGGTGACTATTTCATGAGGTTCTTGTGAGGATTAATTATGTGTAAAGGCCTAGACCAGTTGTCTGGTCCATGGTAAGTGCTCTATATATAACTTTTTTAAGGACTTCATTTCTTCTGTCTTGTTTATAATGCTTCTTATTTGCGGTCATGTCTTTTTAAGTGACTAGGCCTCATAACAAGCTACTTCAGCCCCAGTGCACCTCTTGGGTAGAAGTAAGTTTGGCCAATGGCTTATAAATAGTCATCCGCCAAGTCAGAGGCAAACAGCTTTTCCACAGACCCAGCAGTAGTTTTATCTAACTTCATTTAATGAGAGAATATATCGCAGATAAAAGGAATCCAGGCAAGCTTTTAAATTAATGGGTAATTTTATTAATAACAACAGCATCTACACACATTTGAAAACACATGTAGGAAACATAAGATTAATTCAGTTTACGATAATGTTTGGAGTCCACTTGGATTCGTGAAACCCTTAGGATCAACTCAAGGACCCCTTAGCCAAAAGTAGAGTTGAATAACTGATCAGACCATCAGTGTCTTCATCAGCAAAAATCAAGGCTTGGACAGAAGGAGTGAACATTCTGTAATTACACGAAATAAAACTAAAATGCAATTGTCTGCGCATTTAAGGATACAAAGGTGAACAATGTTAACTGCATGACCAGTGAACCAATTCCTTTGCTTTTCTCAACCTCCTTTGTAAAAGGGGTTATTTGGTCTTGACTGTCTTGCAGGGACTATCTTTTCAGGGCTTCCTGATAAGTGAGAAGATGAGTATAAATTAAAAGCTCATCTTCCATGGGGAACAGAGTATCAGGATGGAGATGGTGGGTGTCAGAAAAGGAGATGGGAAAAGGATCTTTCCAGCGACCAATACTCTGAATTTAATGAAAATCCAAAAGAGATTATACCACCAGAAGCATAATGGGAAAACCACCACAAACATCATTTTGGTGCAGAAAAAGAATCTTAACCTAGGCCTCCTCAGAGCTAATGCCCTGAAGGGACCCTGGACTGACTTGCCAAAGAGCTCCAAAAACATTTCTGTTTTCGTCTTCACATTTATCGAATGCAAATGAACGGCACACATCATCCACGGAAGCGATTAAGAAAGGATTGGGGTGGGAAAATTAATTTGACAAATTTTAATTAAGAATTTAAGTGTCCACCATGTGCCAGGCAGACTGTCGCTGATAATTTAGCAGAAAACCAGACCAACAAGTCTCTGTTAAGGGCTTGAGGAGAAAGACCATAAATAAGAAAATAAACGAACCGGACAATTTCTGACAGCTGCTAGGAGGAAGAGAAAACAATGAGATCAGATGATAGGCAGGAACGAGACGCAAATTCCTGAGTGGGACGTGGAAAGGTCTCTGAGAGGTGACTTTTTGAGCCCAGCCCTAAATGACCAGCGCCTTGCAGTGACGCAAGGCCGGGGCGTTCCGAGACTAGAGAATTAAATGCAAAAACGATCCACAAACCAAGAAATAATTGGGATGTCAAAGCCCCGAAGCAAGTGTCGGAAACCAGAATCTGCGAATTCCGGCGAGGGCGCGCGATTTTGAATATTCATGTCGTCCAATCAGGGAAAGGCTAAGACCCGGCAGCGCAGGCTCCACCCTCAGTGCCCAGACCGCTGGTATCCACCGGAGGCCACACAGCAGGGCAGAAGTGGTGACTGGACGCCCGCCCCTGCCAAACGCTTGGGAGAATTCTTCAAGGCTCTGACGCAATGCTCTCAGGACCTGGGTTTAGTTGTTCTGGGGCCCTCCTTAGAAGTGAGGATGACCGAAACCACTCGTTTCGTTTTAGAACACCGATGAAACGTGCACCCCACAGTCACCAGGACATAATAGTCTGGGGATGGAAGTTGAGAAGCGGATTTTCAATATTCTTATTCGAAAAGGACTTGTAAGAAAAGTAAGCCCCACAGTTACAGGGTTAAGACGCGCCCCAGATAAAAGCAAAGGCAGTCACGCGCCAAGGATCTCAAGTAGGCTTAAAAAGCTACTTGTACCATCTTCCAGGATCTTTCACAAGTAAAATAGCTTACTTTGTGAGAGCAAGTGAGGGAAAATAAGTGAACAAAGCTCTTTTCTGGTGATTAGGTGGGTGGCTCTGAAAAGAGCCTTTGGAGTCAAGCGGCCGGCGACTCATGCGAGCGCCGTGTCCCGGCAGGGACTCACTTGGAGCTGGTGTACTTGGTGACCGCCTTGGTGCCCTCGGACACGGCGTGCTTGGCCAGCTCGCCGGGCAGCAGCAGGCGCACGGCCGTCTGGATCTCCCGCGACGTGATGGTGGAGCGCTTGTTGTAATGCGCCAGGCGGGAGGCCTCGCCGGCGATGCGCTCGAAGATGTCGTTGACGAAGGAGTTCATAATGCCCATGGCCTTGGAGGAGATGCCGGTGTCCGGGTGCACCTGCTTGAGGACCTTGTACACGTAGATGGAGTAACTCTCCTTGCGGCTGCGCTTGCGCTTCTTGCCGTCCTTTTTCTGGGCTTTGGTGACAGCCTTTTTCGAGCCCTTCTTGGGCGCAGGAGCGGATTTTGCCGGCTCAGGCATTATAAAACACCAGACGCCTTAGCAAAGAAAAGAAGTGCGAGAATGGGCGGGCCTGATCCTTTTATAACCACCGTATGCAAATTAGGGCTCCAAAAGCCCTTCGTTTCTATTGGACCTTGTAGGAACCTTGCGTTATCAGCAATGACTACGTAACAACACCTACTCTAGGCCTCATTGGCCAGTTCTGGAGCCAATTTAGGACCAATGAAAAGCTCGTTCATGACCCCACCCCTAGCAAAGCTTATAAAGGCTTTTCCATCAGAGCCATTTCAATTCTGTTTTGTTGTGAGGTTCCGTGCTTTGGGTGTTTTAGCCTCACTGTCAATCATGTCTGGTCGTGGCAAGCAAGGAGGCAAGGCCCGCGCCAAGGCCAAGTCGCGGTCGTCTCGCGCCGGCCTGCAGTTCCCGGTGGGCCGAGTGCACCGGCTGCTGCGCAAGGGGAACTACGCCGAGCGGGTGGGGGCGGGCGCGCCGGTGTATATGGCGGCGGTGCTGGAGTACCTGACGGCGGAGATCCTGGAGCTGGCGGGGAACGCGGCCCGAGACAACAAGAAGACGCGCATCATTCCCCGCCATCTCCAGCTGGCCATCCGCAACGACGAGGAGCTCAACAAGCTGTTGGGCAAAGTCACCATCGCCCAGGGCGGCGTCCTGCCCAACATCCAGGCCGTTCTCTTACCAAAGAAAACTGAAAGCCACAAAGCCAAAAGCAAATAAAACCCTGACAAGCCAAAGACCAAAGGCTCTTTTTAGAGCCACCCAAGTTTTCAAAAAAAGAGCTAATGCGCTATTCCGTTATCAGCCCCTCCGTTGACGTTTTGGTGGCTCTTAAAAGAGCCTTTGGGGTTAGTGGGGACGGTCTCGACCTTCCTAATTACTTGTTCTTGCCAGGCTTGTGACTCTCCGTTTTCTTGGGCAACAAGACCGCCTGGATATTGGGCAGGACGCCGCCCTGAGCAATGGTGACACCCCCAAGTAACTTGTTGAGCTCTTCGTCATTTCTCACGGCTAGCTGCAAATGGCGAGGGATGATGCGCGTCTTCTTGTTGTCTCGGGCCGCGTTCCCCGCCAGCTCCAGGATCTCCGCCGTCAGATACTCCAGCACCGCCGCCAGGTACACCGGCGCGCCGGCCCCCACCCGCTCGGCGTAGTTCCCCTTGCGCAGCAGCCGGTGCACTCGGCCCACCGGGAACTGCAGGCCGGCGCGAGACGACCGCGATTTGGCCTTGGCGCGAGCTTTGCCTCCCTGCTTTCCGCGTCCTGACATTACGGCCAAAAATGCAGTCACAGCTTCTTATTCAAGGAGAAGGAAGTGGAAAGAATAACCAATTTGGTGTAATTTATAAGAGCTACCGGGAGGGGGTGAAGGAAAGTAGCCCAGTGAAACAGCCAATAGGAAGGCAGAAAGCAGCCTCTTCGTTTGCATCCTGCATTACGAGGAAATGACGGATTTCGTAAGTACCTACCAATCGCTGGGAGCCACATTAAAGCCCCTTATTTGCATGCCAGGATTTTTAAAGAAAGAAGGCTTTCAGACCAAACGCTGTTTTGTTTTGCCTTTTACTGAATGGCATTTTTTGTTTCCAGTTTAGAGAAGGGCGGAGGTCGTTTTCTCCGCCCCCCCCCTTCACAGAGCTAGAACAACAATCCTAAGAAGGACCCACAAAGTCTCCAGAGGGCCTCCAGCAAATTGCTCCCACTCAAGGATACGGATTCTGAAGCTGATTATCCCCTTGAGCTTTAAGTTACCCTCCAAGTCCCGCCTTTTCTGTCTTCACAGCCAGACTTCCAAAAGAATCTGTTACTAAGGCCGTCCGCTTTCTCTGCAATGGAATCGTGGCCTTTGGTGTGGCTTCGCCCCACCCCCGGCCGCCTACGCTCTTCGGAATCCACATAACCAAGGACTGGACGACATCTGTCTTCCTGCTCTTGACCTCCAGGAGGCAACCGATACCGCCTTGAAACTTGCTTCCTTGGCTTTCAAAATGTCTTCCGACTTCCCCCCATCCTGCTCCTTTTCCTCTGCCCGTCCCTACATTCCGGTGTCCGTCTGGGCTCTGCCTCCTACCCAACACTCCCCTCCACCCTTCACTCTTCCCAGGGAGTCTTCCCACTTCCATGCTTTCAATTGTAGACGTCCAGATCTGTTCCGGAAGCTCAGACCCTGACCCCAAACTGCTTACCGGGTACTTCAGCCCATTTGTCCCAACAGTTCGAACTATCCAAACGGCCCCAGTTGCCTCTGTGTGCTCTTTCTCTGAATACAACCTAAGCCAGAGTCTACCCTTATCTGCATCTCAACAGCATAACGGGTCACTTCCCTAACGTCTCTTCAGCCTTTTCTCCGTGTTCTTGCCTGCCTCCCCATTGCTCTCTTAAACTTCAGCAACAGCCCAGCAGACTTGTTTTCCTTCATCCTCCAGCCGCCTTCTAGAGAAATCTTTACTGAGAATCTTGTTTCCTTCTCCTCAGCTTCCCACCCTGGAGTGTTCTATACCCCTCACACCATTTGCACCCTAGAATGTTACAAAGAAAAGACAGGGCGCCTGGATGGCTCAGAGGGTTAAGTCTCTGCCTTCAGCTCCGGTCATGTGATCTCAGGGTCCTGGGATCCGTCCTGCATCAGGTTCTCTGCTAAGCAGGGAGCCTGCTTCCTCCTCCCTCTCTGCCTGCCTCTCTGCCTGCCTCTTTGCCTACTTGTGATCTCTCTGTCAAGTAAATAAAATCTTAAAAGAAAAAAAAAAAAGAATACACTTAAACCCTCTTCCTTGAGCCCATTTCAGATGTTCTCTCTTTCATCCTCACCTTTATTGAACTGACCTTTATCAAGTACGGTCTACCTGCAAGGCAAAGGGGATAAAGATAGCTGAAACTGGAAAATAGAGGAAATCTAAACGCTGGAAGTTAAAATCAGCTATCTGTAAAGATTATCCCTGGTAGGAATACTGGTGTAGATTTGTGAAACACCCACGTCCAATCAAAGGTTTTTTCAATAGCAGAACGTACCCGAAGGTGATTCTAACCCCATCAGCTGTATCACGGTAGAAGATGCATGTGTTAATAGAAAGAGGTGGTCCACACAGAGTCTCAACAGGGCAATTACAGTAGGAATGTGTTGTTCTTCCAGCACTAAGAATGTATATTTATATGTCTGCTAGACACGAAGGTTTAGGCTATTACAGAAGGGTCCTTGGGAAAAGCTCAGCCTTTTCTCACAACCTGGGTGAAATAGTTCCGACTGTCTCTCTTAGCTCAGATTCTAGGTTCAATTAACCACTTTCCGATTATCCTACTCCAGATACAAATATGAGACTGAGAAGGGGTGAGCCAGTTATGAGAAGATATATCACTGGAGGGTAATGACCTTGCATTCTAGACTATTCATAAGTTTCTTGTGTGTTTTGGTACTGTAAGTTCTCTCCCCAGTGAGCCAGTACCCTCTGGAAGTTCTGATCGTGTCAACTTTTCAGACCTATAGGGTCCGAACCCAGAGAGTGGGGACCCCACCACAACTCTGGCACCTTGAGAGGCCCAGCTTGAGGGGACAGCTGACCTCCCCCTCTCTTTGACCTCTGGTCTCATTTTTACTTCTATGGCAGTGACCCGCTGCTATTAGGAAAGGTGAAGGCCAAAGAGATTGTACGGAACCTTATTATGTGATAAGCTCTACGCTAGGGGCTACCTGTGACAATTGTTTGTGTCACAGATAAGGAAGGTGAGGCTCAGAGAAGTTAAAGCGCTTGCTGAAGGGGACACAGCCATTTACTGAGACGTGATCTGAACTTGGGTCCGCCTGACTCAAAACCTGTGCTCTTCAGGGCGTTCACGCGGCCTCACTCACTAGGTGTTGGGCTGCAGGAGGCCACTTCACTTACACAGCCACTCTTTCTTCCTCTATTAAACAAAGTAAGAGAATGAGAGAAATTAGATTTAGTACATGAGATTCCATCCAGCTATAAAACCTTATTAGATAAGTCTAGATAGGCCAATATCCTACAAATTATACGAGGCTCAATTACTGTCTATCGCTCCCCAGAGCTCTTTGCCCAGCGCTCTTACCAGAGCTAGTAAAACAAGAAATAGAGCAGGCCATCCGTAAAAGTAGTGCAGCATCACAAACAGGCTGGCTCTTAGTTCCTTCAACAAAAAGGCAACTGGGATTTTTTTTTTTTTAAAGATTTTTCTTGTTCTTTTTCTTTCTTTCTTTTTTTTTTTTTTTAAGATTTATTTATTGAGAGAGAGAGAAAGCACAAGCAGGGAGGAGAGGGAGAAACAGGATAGAGAAGGCAACTGGTATTTTTAGACCAGGCAACTCAGTTCCTTTCCAGGCAGTCTAGTTAATCAAATATTTATTTTGTCTTCTGGCTCCATTCCACCATGTTCCTCTTCCTTACCCTCTACCGCCACCTCGCTCAGCGCCACCCTCAGCATCCTGCATACTGAGCTGCACACCGTTCGAGCAAGGCCTGTCCGCAGTTACCTGCCATCGCGCGTACAGTGGCCTCTGGCTAGAATGCTTTGTCCTCCTCTTGACCTGGCAGAACCCTCCCCGTCCTTCCGGGTTCAGCCCAGATACCACCTGCTCCTTCGTGAGGTCTTCCCTTCCCACACACACCGCCTCAGTGTGTACCCCCTCTCTGTTTATATCCTGGTGCTGGCACTTACCACTCCGTAAGGTGCTTTGACTTTGCTCTCACTTCCTTTCTGTGACCACCTCAAGGGAGAGACCATGTCTTTTTTGAATCTGCGTCCTTAATTCCTTCTATACCTGGCTCTATCATTAAATGTTTTTGGCATGAATAAATGGCATAACACTCTTAGAGAATTAGCATCTTCTTTTCAAAAATCTTTCTCTTTACTCAACAAGCACTCTCCAAATGCCAACTATAAACAGTACGTGGCAATAGCCAGAGTGATGGAAGATAGACCAAAAGCTCGTCAATTACACAAAAATACATCCAACCATAATAGAGTTGTTAGAATAAATGAGAATAAACATAAAGAACCTAGTACAGGGCGCCTGGGTGGCTCAGTGGGTTAAAGCCTCTGCTTTCAGCTGAGGTCATGATCCCAGGGTACTGGGATCGAGGCCCACATCGGGCTCTCTGCTCAGCAGGGAGCTTGTTTCCCTTGTTCTCTCTCTCTGCCTGCCTCTCTGCCTACTTGTGATCTCTGTCTGTCAAATAAATAAATAAAGTCTTAAAAAAAAAAAAAAAAGAACCTAGTACAGAGCCTGGAACCCGAGAGGGCCCAAAGCTGTATTAGGAGGCTGAAAAGGTTAACAGCTAAGAGCCCAAATTCTACAGCCTGACTCTGCACTGCTTTCCGGATCTGTGACTGTGGGCAAATTACCTCTCCTCTAAGGGTCTCTACTTCCTCACTGGTAGAACAAAAGTAATAATAGTAGCTACTTCATGGGGGTTAGAACAGTACCTAGCACCAACATTAACAGGGACATCCCCAAAATTCTTTGGACTGATTTATCATTTCAAAAATAAACATTAGGTTTATCAGATAACCTAGCAATTCCACTCCTGGATATACATAAGCAAACAGAAATGAATGCATGCAACAAAGAGCACATACCGGAATGTGGTATATTCGTATCCCGCCATACTACACGACAGTGGGAACGAGCAAATTGCCACCGCACCACCAGAGACAATATTGGATGAAAGAATGCAAACACAAATGAATTCATGCTATGTGGCTCTTTTTATATGAAGTTAAAAATGGCAAAACTAATCTATGGTGATAGATGTTAGAATAATGGTTACCTGTGGCGGGGTGGTATTGACTTCCCTGGAGCCTTCTAGGGTGCTGGAAATTTTCTGTATCTTGATATGGATGTATTCATAAGGAGAATTAAACTGTATATTTATAAATTCCTTATGTGTAAATTATACACCAATAAGCACAAATTAAGATTTCCAAGAACAAATATTGAAGTAATCACCATGGAGGGAAAATGAGTATTTTGCAGGACATCCAATCCTCATGTTACAGATTAGTGTTTACTGTTTTTTTGTTTTCTTTTCTTTAATTACACATGAGGTGGCCACCCAGGCGCCCCTTTCTTGGTGTTTAAAGCCTCTAAAAGTCTCAGTATGGCCATGACAAACCTTCACTACATAGTAGATATTATGATTATGTTTTTATTAGAAACAAAGACACTAAGCTTGCCCTATGGAGTTTGCAATTTACAAAGCTTTTACAAAGCTTTTGTTCACTTTTGCAACAGAAACAATGATGTCATCAGCCCTCTCTTCATACATTAGTTCACATATCCATCCAATACATTTAATTGAACACCCAGGTATGCCACTACTGACCTTGACATAACATATTTAGAACATAATGACTATAAGAGCAGGGGTGGCTCAGTTGGTTAAGCATCCAACTCTTGATTATGGCTCAGGTCATATCTCAGGGTCCAGAGATCAAGCCCCAAGTCAGGCTCGTGCTGAGTGTGGAACCTGCTTAATATACTCTCCTTGTGCCCTTCCGCCCCACTCTCATGCTCTAAGAAAAAATAATAATAAAAATAATTTTTAAAAAGAACATAATGAATACATTTTCTCTGCCCAGATCTCTCCACATGGTTAGTTCCCCCTAGTCATTCAAATCTCTGTTTAAATCACTTCCTTAGCAAGGCCTTCTTCAACCACAGCCTCCCATCATTCCCCATCAGTCACTGGATTAGCAAGCAACAAAGGCCTGACCAAAACAACTCCTATAGATTCCATCTCTTTAGCAGTATTCTGATCGATTTGCTTCTCTCTAGCCCATCTCCTGCCTTCACTCAGATTCTTTCACCATATTACTGCCAATGGCTTTTCTACTCTTCCTATCCCTCTAATACATTCTTCACACGCTAGCCAGAGCGATTTAGTAGAAAATCAGATTCTCTCTCGTCATATACTCTCTCCTGACATGATTCTACCACCCCTACCCACTTCCCCACCCACCTATCCCAAGATAACCTCATTCCATCTTCAATAACCCCTGCTTCAGATACACTTCTCAGATGCTAAAATCAGTAGACAAAAACTTAATAACAAGATAACACATAGATTCAAAGTATCACCCACAGTTACAAGTGGAAAAAGAATAAATTTATAATGATGAAACCTGAAATATACCAGTTTAATAAATGATCGGAATTATCACCAGCCATGAATATCAAGTTACATGCCCACTGGTATGGTTCACTGAAAAGGGCTCAATATCACTTCTCCAGTATTCCTGCCAAAAATGTGTATCCTGAGTCTGAATCCTAGAGAAATAATAGACAAACCCAAATTGAGGGACGTTACAAAATAAATGGTCTGTACTCTCCAATAATGTCAAAGTCATAAAAGACAAAGACTAAGGAACTATTGCTGATATAACAAAAACCAGAGACATAGCAACTGAATACAACATGTGATCCCAGATTGGATCCAGAACCAGAACAAGTTTTTTTCATTTTATACAAAAGAGACATTAGTGGGGAAATTAACAAATTTTGAGTAAGATCTGTATATGAGATAAAAGTATGGTATCAATGTCAATTTCCAGGGTTTGACAATTATATTGTGGCTATGTGAGAAAATGTCTTTTTTTTTTTTTAAACTACATACACGTCAGTAAATATAAGAGTTCTCCAGAGACGGGAGCCTGGGTGACTCAGTGGGTTAAGTGTCCAACTCTTGATTTAGGCTCAGGTTGTGATCTCAGGGTTGTGAAATCAAGCCCCACAATACCCCCTGCACTGGGTGTGGAGTCTGCTTAAGATTCTCTCTCCCTCTCCTTCTACCTTCCCCTCACTTAAAAAAAAAAAACAGGGAAGGGGGGTTCTCCAGAGAAACAGACTGATAGGAGATATATATATATATATATATATATATATATGGAGAGAGAGAGAGAGAAGGATTTATTATAAGGAATTGGCTCACATGATTATGGAGGCTGACAAGTCCCAAGATTTGGCAGATGGGTCAGCAAGCTGGAAACCTGGGAGAGCTGATGAAGGCCTGCAAACAAGGAGAACCAATGCTGCCATTCCCATCTGAGGGTCAGTAGGCTGGAGACCCAGGAAGAGTCAATGTTTCAGTCTGAGTCTCAAAGCAGGAAAAAAGCCATAGTCCCAAGTCAAAGGCATCCAGGCAGGAAAGAACTCCTCTCTTTCTCAAAGAGGACCAGCCTTTTTGTTCTATATTCAGGCCTTTGGCTGATTGATGAGGCCCATCCATATCAGGAAAGGCAATCTGCTTTGCCCATTTAAATGTTAATCTCATCCCCCAAAACCCAGAATAATGTTTGACCAAATATCTGGGCACACTGTAGCCCAATCAAGTTGACACATAAAATTAACCATCACTGCTCCTTAGAGGTAAGTGGGGCTTTATCTCTGAAACTTATTCTCAGATGGTTCAGAAAAAAATTATTTATGTGTAGATAAATACATAGATATAAAGCAAACATAATGAAATGTTAATATTTGGATAATCTGAGTATCAGAGGAGGGATTATGTATTGGAGACACTCCATTTTTCACCCGTGTTGCAGAATACCTCAGTTCAGTCTGTCTCCTGTGTGTTTCTTCCCATTGAGTCTCCTCTACTGGTCACATAAAACACCTCACTTCCAAATGTGTGGTTTTACCCCAACACTAAACAATCTTCCACAACACCAGCTGGGTGGCCTACAATTTAATTCATTTCTGACACCATCCACCCAGGGACAGTATCACATCCTGCAGGTTACAGGGCTCAGTCCCACAGGACTGTACCCCCCCACACACACACACACTTACGACACCAGCTGTAAGCCCAGGCTGTCTGTCACCTGTCCTCCTGACCAACTGACTATAAATTAGGGTTCCAATGATCCCCTCCTTTGGGTTCTAATAATTTGCTAGAGCAGCTCACACACCTCAAGGAAACATTTTACTTACATTTACCAGTTTATTACAAAAGGATATGATAAAGGATACAGAAGAACACCCACATGGAAAAGAAAGGGTGAGGTATGTGGGACAGGGCTCTCTGACAGGCTGCTCTCCCAGTACCTCCACATGCTCGCCAGCCCAGAAGCTGCCCAAGCTCCATACTTCTGGGATCTTATGGAAAATTCATCACATAGGCACGATGGATGATTAATTTCATCTTCAGCCCCTCTCCCTTCTCAAGAGAATGGGAGCGGGACTGGAAATTCCAAGCTTCTAATCATGGCCTGGTCTTTCTGGTGACCACCCCTCAGGCAGGATCCCCCCTCAGAGTTGCCTTATTAGAGCAAAAGACACTCCTATCACCCATGAAGTTGCAAGGGTTACAGGAGCACTGTGTCAGCAACTGGGGTCAAAGACCAATATTAGAACAAGAGTTGCTTCCAGTTAGGATCTTACAAGGTTTTTAGGAGTTCTATGCCAGGAACCTGGGCCAGGTACCAATATATATATTTCTATTATCTCACAGGGATATATAGGAATTATTTGTACCATTTTGGGGATTTCTATAACTCTGAAAGTACTTCAGAAGGAAAAGTTAATAACAAAATACAAACACATAGGACCATGTATCCAGATTGCTATCTCTTCTAGAATGCCATAAAGATACTTCAGACTCAAGCCCAAAACTGAACTGGGCACCTAATCTTCCCCTTCTCCACCCTTCAAACTGGGTCTCCTTCCAGCATTCTGTATCCTACAGAACAAACGCCATTCATCCGATGTACAAGCCTGATAGTCATCCTTGACACGTCCCCTCCCATAACTAACCTATCACCACATCCTGTGGATTTTACCCTTCTAATATATGTATCTTGTAGTCACAATTTCTCTCCACTTTCACCTTCACCTCCACCACCACCACCATCCAAGTCATCATCATCTCCCACTGAGCCCGCTACAAAGAACTCTGCAGCCAGCCTCCCTGCCTTCACCCTTACCTTTCCGACCATTCACATCATCTTTTCACAATACAAATTTAAAGACAGCTTAATGCAACGCATGACCCTTGATTGGTTTCCCAAAAATAGAAAGTTATAAAGGACACTAATGAGACCACTGGGGAAATTTGCATGTCAGCTGTGTATGAGATAATAATATTGCATGAATGTTAAATGTCTTGCGTGTGGTAATGGTATTGTGGTTATGTAAGAAAATGTCCTTGTTTTCAGAAGATAGATGCTCAAGTCGATAGTAGTGCAATGTAAAGATTTTTGCAACTAACTCCCAAATGACTGAGCAAAAATAACAATGATTTTATTGTTGTTATTATAGACATACAAAGTCAAAGAGAGACAAAGCCAGTCTGGTAAAATGTTGTCAGTGAATCTAGATGAAGCGTAAATAGGGAGCTCACTTTACTAATCTTGCAACTTTTCTGAAAGTTTTTAAAATTTTTTTAAAGGCTAGGAAAAAACACGTCATTATGTTCAATTTCTTGAGCGAGATAAAGATATTATGGTTATACAGGAGAATATCCTTTTCTTAGGTAATACATGTTGGAGTACTTGATGGTGAAATGCCTCTACTATCTGCAACTTATTTTCAAATTTGATAAGTATATTTTTAAAGTATACAGGTATATAAAAATACTTGAATATATATTTATAAGCATATACTATACATAAATGTAAAAAATATTGAAAGGTAGCTATTGCTTTGGATCCTATTTTTCTGCAGGTTTGACATTTTTCAAAATTAGAAGCTGGGGAAAATACTTGGGAATATATGGAGAAATAATCGATAAAATATTAAAGATAAAAAATAAAATACAAATTGAAAACTTACATATCATCTCGGAAAAAAAAAGCTCATCCCGTTACAACCCTAATTAAAACCTTCACTAGCCTCCCACTGCTACCAGGATAAAGACAAAGTCACCTAACAAGGCCTACAAGGTCCAGTATGGTCCAGCCCCTGCCTTCTCCCAAGCACGCCTACCTACTCACTCACTCCCCATCACCATTATCTCTGCCCCCTCCCCGCCACCTCCCGCCCTCCTCCAGGCTCCGACTACACGTAACTAGACCCTAAGTAACCACTCCTCCAAAGTTCTCTCTCCTGGCCTTTGCGTGTGCGACTACCACAGCTTGACTATGAGGGACTGAGACAGCGGCTTTCGAGCTGTCTCTTCTAAACTGTTCTCCTAAAATCTCCTCTCTGAAGTTTCCTCTGCGCCCCAGGTCTGGCTGACATGACTCCTTAGAATCCTGTTCTCCGTCCCATCATAGCACTTAGCACACAATATTGTAACTGCCCGCTTGCTTGTTCATCCTCAGTGCTCTCGAAAATTCTCGAGGACCGGACCAGCTTTATTTCCCAGTCTCCAGGACTGGTCTGCGCACAGTAATTATGTGTCCAGTAAATGTAACGAGCTTCCATTTTCTTGTATGTAAAGTAAAGGAGTTCAGCTCGATGGCAATAAAATGTATCAAGTAACAGCAGTCCCAACTGAGCAGGAATTCCCGGATTTATTCCAACTCTGCTTCACAACCTAAAAGCACGAGTCGCCAAAGCTCATAGACTACAATTCCCGTGAGCCCTCGGGGCATCACGTGGTGCCTGCCCATTCCATTACTGCGTAGCTAGGACTCCATTTCCCAGCGTGCCTGGGGACGCGACGAAGGCATTTGTTCGAGAACTTCAGGAGTCCGGTCCCTGAGCCACAACTGTGGTAGCCAAGGCTGAGCGGAAGGTAGAAAGGGCCCAGCCTGGGGTTTAAAGGGGACACTGGCTCAACCACAAACCCCGAGTTGCGCGTACCCTGTCTTTGCAACCGCCGGCCCACTCTCTGCTAAAGTGCCTGTTCGCGGGCCCTTTCCGATCCCTCGTAGGCCCTCTGCTGCCGGCAGCTGGAGGCCAAATTCCCCCACGTCACACAGAGGGAAGGGTTGGTGTCTGGAGTTGAGGCGGGCACCCTGCAGGAGCGGAGTGCGGATGTGGGCGGTTCGGGGTGGGAGGCCCTGACCCTCACTGCTCTGGGCCTTGTCTCTGCGGTAGCCGATGCTGAGTGGGCAGCTGGTCGGGCGCCTGTTCTCCATGGCTGGTCGCGTCTGTTTGTCCCGGAGCAGCGCAGGATTGGGGACTATCGGTCCCGTCGAGGCAGCCATTCGCAAGAAGTTGGAGCAGGCCCTGAACCCCGAAGTGCTGGAGCTGCGCAACGAGAGCGGCGGCCATGCGGTCCCACCAGGCAGCGAGACGCATTTCCGCGTGGCGGTAGTGAGCTCTCGCTTTGAGGGACTGAGCCCCTTACAACGGCACCGGCTGGTCCACGCTGCCCTTTCTGAGGAGCTGGCTGGGCCAGTCCACGCACTGGCCATACAGGCGCGGACCCCGGCCCAGTGGAAGGAAAACCCTCAACTGGACATGAGCCCCCCTTGCTTGGGTGGGAACAAGAAAACTCGGGGAACCCTTTGAGCCTCGGGAGAGGGAAGACCAGGATGCTAATGGTTTGTCTGTGAATAAACTACGGGCTTTCTTCCGGTCAATACAGTCTGGTGTTTGTAAGGGATAAGGATCCTTGGGTCCCATTTAGCCAGCATATACATATCCTCTGGAGATCAGAGCTTACCCAGGGAAAGAGTAGCCTCAGGTGATCATGGAGGGCTTCCCTGGGGGGAGTGACCTAATTGGATCTTTAAAGGAAAGTCGATTTAAACCTGAAAGGAGAGGAAAGATGTTACAAGTAGGGGGAAGAGCTCAAGCAAAGGCAGAGAAGCTGGACGAGACAGTGACTTGATTGGACAAGACAGGAGTTACAAATACATTTTGAATTTCATACCAGGGAAATGTTTGGCTTTCTATCAACCTGTCCATTTCCAAAAGGATTTGCCTTTGTTTCTCAGAAAAATCCTTAACAAAACAAAAACTAAAACACACTAAGGCAGTGCAAAGATGATAATACAAAAAATGAATATAGAAGGAGAAAACTTTATATATAGTCCTTTTCCTTATGAGCCTTTTAAAGTATTTCTGAGGGGAGCTGAAGTGATGTCCAGATAAACAACTTTAATGACCTCAGTGTGGCAATAGACTCTAGATACTAAAGAAAAAGATGAACATAAATTTTGATCATTTTGAGCTATAGTTTAGACTGCATCTGGTTGGACGATAGGAAGTCACTGAGTTTTGAGGAAGGGCATACCACAGAGCATTCTGGGGCAGAGTGACCTGGCAGTGATGTGTAAGTGAATTGGCATAGGAGATGAGAGGCGCAGAGATCAACCAAGAGGGAAGGTGGGACCCTGACTTCAAGGTCAGCTGTAGGCTGGAAAGAATGGAGTTTTATTAGAGAGCTACCATTAAAAAAAAAAAAAAAAAATCAGAAAATGGCTTGATTAGAACAGAGCACAGACATAGCCATTTGGAATTTTAAGGATTTATTTCCTTTTTATTTTTCATCGTTATTTTTCATTTCATTTTTCACATCAACAGAGTTGAGTTTAGGGGGGTGCCCCAGGAGAGCAGGAGAGATGGATGGGCCCCTTCAGAGGGCACAAGGGAGAAGGCTGCGTCCAGCAAATGAAGGGTAAGGAAAGGGGGTACACACTTGTACACTGGGCACTGGAGAAGGCGGTCCTTTGAGCACAGACACCAAAGAGTTAAACAGTCCCCACCTGGTTCAGTGTTACAAAATGGGGGAGAGACCACAGGGTGGGGGCACCAGACGCAGCACGAGGAGGGTGAATTTGGATTTTCTTTTTTTGTTGTTGTTTTCACTTTTTTCCTTTTAACTTTTTTTTTTTTTAACATTTTACAAACAGCTAAAAACTACAACACGTCACAGCTACAGTGGGGGGTGGGGGGGCAGGAGGGCACCAAAGAAAGCAGCCACAGTGGGGTGAGACAAGGGCAGCTTAACTTACCGGGGCTATCATGTAGAAAGGGTGAAATGGGGAAACTGAGGCTTCTGGTCCCACATTAGGGGGTCCCTGGCTTATTGCCCAACCTCTTCCCACTTCAGAGGAGTTGCTGGGAGGGCCCCTGCTTTCTGCCCCTGCCCCAGCTCCTTGTGCTTTTTGATCTGCTGGTTTGACCCCATGCCTGGTTTCTTTCCCTCCCCTGCTACCCTGCCTGTGAGGGGACAGGTGGGGGGTGGGAGGGCAGCTGTGCTGTCCCTGTCTGTGCTATTGTGGGTAGAGCCTCTCACTCCAGAGGCCTGTGCTTCTTGAGAGGAGGCGAGGAGATGGACCTCGTCAGGTGCCCTTGGTCCGGCTAGACTGCAGGACTCATCCTAGCCTGGCCTGGGGCTCCTCCCTCCCAGGCCTGGCCCAGAAACAAGATTAGGGGAGGGACTACGGGAGGCAGGTAGTGTGTGTATCCATGGAGATGACCCTTGGCTTATATCTTAGGACAGTGACACCCCGCCCCACGGCACATACACACACATACGTGAAGTGTTACACATTCACACACACACAGTCCTGCTGAGCTGCCTCAGAACTTAATATATAAATAAATAAGAATCAGCTAATTTCATAAAACTCAGGCTCCTTACTTGTAGCCCAAATTGGTGGGGAGGCCAGGGGGCTGAGGTTTATTGCTACTCCCCCAGCATCTGACAGCTGTGAGAGGGCACCTGAGGCCCTTCCAACTCTAAGAAGTTCTTTTGGTCCATGGACTACACGGAGCCCCAGCCCCCAGCGCAACCACATGCCCACGGTTTCACCAGGGCCCAGGTAGAGGGGATGAGGGGGAGGGCAGGAGGCCTGTTCTGGACCCCCTAGAGCCAGGAAGAGCTAGGATCCCTCACTAACACTGGGGGAGAAGGGGGAGCCCGAGCCTTCTCCTGTGCAAAGTCAATGGGGGGTAGGAGGTGGGGAGGAGAGCTGCATCCCCAAATGGGGATGAAAGAGCCTTCCCTGTAGTTCCTGCCCACGGGGTCACACACATGCACACGCGCACACGCACACACAAACACACGGCTAAGACACGGAACACAGGGGAGTGGGGAGTGAGGCTGCTCGGGCCGGGATGGCAGGGCAGGGAGGGAGAAGGAGCCGTTGGCCTCACAGTGTGCCTGCCACCCTCGAAAGCCCGGCGGCCCTCTCACTGCAGCACCTGCCCCCGGGTCTCAGGCAACTTCAGGGCCAGAGAGCTCCCGAGGGCAAGCGCGGCCGAGGCAAAGAGGATGGGGGCAGCCTTGGTGATTCCCACAAAGGATGTGAAGATGCTGATCCCCAGTACGGCTGCCAGTTTACAGAGGGCGTTCAGGAAGCCGAAAGCTGTGGTCCTGTTCCAAGTCCCCAGGGCAGTCGGAAGAGGAGATAAAGAAGAGGCACGGGAGGATTTGTCGGGGATGGGCAAGTAGGTGGGAGGGCAACGGAGAGATGGCAGGTGGTGTCCGAGAAGGAGAGGAAGGATGGAAGGATAGGAGAGGTGAGGCATGGACATCAGGGAATAGAGATTGGGAGGCAAGGTGAAAAGACCAAAAAATTTGGTTAATAGCTAAGACTTCAAGGAGCGAATACTAAAGTTAAAAGCCCTTAGAGGAGAAACTCCATGTGAATGTGCGTCCTTCTAACCCTAAAGATGATCTCCCATTCAGCCCACTTCCTTATCCCACCTCCCCCAAAACCGGCGGCCCTGCCCCCATGACACTCCTACTACCTCTTGTCCGAGGGGTAGAGTTCAACGGTCAACACGTCCAGCGCGTTCCAGGATGCAATGCTGACCCCCCCAAAAAGGCAGAGCAGGGCGATCATGGCTGACTCGCTGTTCCCAAAAGACAGGAAGAAGCAGGAGACACAGGACATCACGCTGGAGCCAGCTGGAGCCAGGAAAGGAGGGAACATGAACCCAGCCACAGTGATGCCCATCCACGACCCACCCCATGCCATCAACCAGGCTTGAGGGTAGCCCAGGATGAGACTCTTCTTCCCAAAGGACTCAAAACGAAGGCTCCTCCCTCATCCCCAACCTCCCTTATAATTCTCTTTTTACTAGTAACGTCAGTAACAACCATCTCTTCAATGACAGCTATGGGCCAGGGAGCCTGATCTTTACATGCATTGATCTGATGCATCAGGCAGGTACTGTCATCACCCCCGTTTTGCAGACGAGACGCTGGGCTCAGAGAGGTGAAGTAACTTGCCCAAGGTAGGGGCAGAGCTGAGATTCAAAACCCATAGCCTCCAAGCCTGCGTGCTCGCTATTCTGCCTACCTCCTTTACCCCCCAGAGAAGCTTCCACGCCAGGCCCCACCCCATCTCACAGCCAAGACCTAAACAGAAGAGAGAGAGAACCTTCTCTGGCTAAGCTTTTCCGTCAGAATCAGGGGAGAAGCGTGTTGACAGCCTCGCCCTGCTCCCCGGCCCCCGAGTCAGTTCTGTCACACCACCACCCTCCCGCCCCCTTACCAAGCATCCGGAGCCTGCCAATCTTGTCCATAAGCAGGGCAGACACGATGTTCCCGGGAAGCACAGCCAGCGTCCCCAAGAAGCTGACAAAGTACACCATGTAGGCGCCTTCGCCGGTCCCTGTCACGTCCAGTGGGCAGCCCTCCTTGTTGTGCAGGAACGTGCTGTTCACCAGACGGCTGTTCACAAACTTGTACTCAAACAGGTCTGGGGGCCAAGACCAAGGAAGGCAGGTGGTCAGTGAAATGTGATAGGGAGGCTCAAGGCAGGGCTCAAGGCGCTGCCTTTGTGGGGTTAGTGGGACGGGGGCGGGGGGGGGGGTAGTGGGGGGCAGGGCTCTCAAACTTGCTCAGGGCATTCATTATAAAACATCAAATGAAAGCACCCTGGCAACCAGGATTGTTCCTATGGTGCAGGAAATGACCATAGTCTATGAAACCGAACAGTGGAACTGGCTGTTTCCAAGTTATCTCACTAATAATCTTTGCTTCTTATTCATTCCTTTTGTCTGCCCTAGCTGACTATAAGCAGTAGTGGTGCTGTGGGTCTAGGAAAAATTCCTGAGCCAGATATTAAAAATCATTAGAAGTCCTTTCCATTATTTTTCCTTGCAAGGTGGGAAAAACTTACCCAGTACTCCATTAGGGGTGGGATACTCAGTCTAGCTGACAAAGCAGCAGTTCATGTTTGATTCTCAAATTTGAGAATCACTGTTTTAAAAACTGGACTAATGTGGGGTGCCTGTGGGGGCTCACTGAGTTAAGCAGCAGACCCTTGATTCCCACTCAGGTGGTGATTTCAGGGTAGTGGGGTCGAGCCCTTCGTGGTGCTCCCTGCTTAGCAGGAACTCTGCTTGAGGCTCTTTCTCTCTCCCTCTGCCCCTCCCCACCCCACCCCTCAAATAAATGTTTAAAAACAAAACAAAAATAAAAACAAAACAGGGTGCCTGGGTGGCTCAGTTGGTTAAGCAATTGCCCTCAGCTCAGATCATGATCCTGGAGTCCCAGGACCGAGTCCCACATCCGGATCCCTGCTCAGCAGGGAGTCTGCTTCTCCCTGTGCCCCTCCCCCCTCATGCTCTTTCTCTCATTCTCTCTCTTTCAAATACATAAAATCTTTTTTTAAAAAGATTTTATTTATTATTTATTTGACACACAGAGAGAGATATCATAGGTAGGCAGAGAGGCAGGCAGAGAGAGAAGGGGGAAGCAGGCTCCCTGCTGAGCAGACAGCCTGACACGGTGCTTGATCCCAGGACCCTGAGACCATGACCTGAGCCGAACGCAGCAGCTTTAACCCACTGAGCCACCCAGGCGCCCCCACAAATAAATAAATAAAATCTTTAAAACAAACAAACAAACAAACAGGCACTGGACTAATGCAATGATTTCCAACCTTTTACCCACCAAATATCCCTTTTATGATTTTTTTCCTGAAGACCCTGTTGGAATGAGTTTTGCCCTCTTCAAAAGTGCATTCATAACATCACACAGTTACTTGAATTCCAGCTCAAAGGCAAAGAACTTTGATGTTTTTGCCAGGTAGTCTTAAAACTATTACAGAGAATGTTCCATTTCCGTTCGATTTTTGGAATTCTTGGTAGTAGCTCACAGGCCCGCGTACCACCTTCCTGCAGGGCCCCACGGATCTCAGCTTGTGAACCCTGAGCTAGGGAATGAGCAAGGCTCCTTCTCCCCCCTTCAGGGTCCACCCAGCCCTTTGGTCTGACAGCCACCGGCCACACCACCTTACCAGTGTTATAGAACACAGTGTTGATGAACGTGCAGTTGCGGAAGAATGTGTTGCTCGAAGTGACATCCTCGAAATAACACTCCTCAAACAAGGAATCCTCAAAGGACACTGACTTCAGACGCAGCCCGATGAACCTGGAAGGCCAGGATGATGAGACATACTTTCCCCTCACCCTCATACCCTCCTCAAAGACTCATCCCTTGGAAGTGAGGAGAAACCCCAGGTATTTACCCCCCAAACACCCCGTCTCCGAACTCCCAGGCTCATACAAGAGGTAGAAAGGACAGGGAAGAAGAGACATGGAAAGCTCCCCATGTACTTGTCATTGAAGTACTGTCCCCCGCGGTGGATCTGATTCTCCAGCGTGAAATTAAAGGTCACGTGCTCCACACGCTCCCCAGAGAACAACTTGGTCCGGGCTGCATAGTCCACTGCCTGGAGATGGCGGATCATGTCAGGAAACCAGACAGTCAGGCCGTAGTAGCTGGAGAGTCAAGGACGATGGAATCAGACAAGGCTCAGGATTAGGACCAGAGGGTCCAGAAATGAGGGGGGAGAGAGTCAGGACCTTGCTCACCTCTCTAGCCTCATCCCTCACCCCTCCTCCCTTCACCGACTGCCCAGGGTCCGGGGGGACTTCACATTGGTCTACTCACCCACCGCACTCTTATCTCCCATGCATCTGCTCTGCCCTTGGCCTGGAACAAGTCTCCCCACCCCACCCCCACCCCCAGCCTGTCTAACTTCCATCTGGTCTTCAGGACTCTGATCCCCACCGCCCCCACACACCCCCTCACCTGAATGACATGGTGAACCACACGCCCATCATCATCAGAGTGATGCGTCGATATTCGGGACCAAAACAGGAGAGGAAATTGCCCCAAACCTAGGTGGAACAGAACAGTCAGACAGAGGCTGCACTAACTTCTAGTACCCCCAGGTCCCCCCTTCTCCGACTCAACCCCCTCCCTTCAGGTCACCCACCATCCCCACACACAGGCTCCAGCCCTGCCTTCATCTCCACCTCTCCCGCTCCCTTCTCTCTCTTCACGGAACCATCCCTCGTTACCTGCCCCCCCAGGCTCAGGGCCCGGACCCCCCAGCGCTGGTACCAAGTCCCCGTGTCTGACTGGATTTCGATCAACTCATCCTCCTGATGAATCGTCTTAATGTGGGTTACCTGGGGTCAAGATCGGGGGTTAGCCATCATATAGTCTGTATTTCCCAACCCCATTCTGGTGCCTCGGTTTCTCCTCCAGGAGCAAAATGCAAGCAGGGGGTGGGGGACAGACGTGCCACGATACCCCGAGAGATGACATTGAGGGAGGGTGTGGGGTATGGTTGGAGAGGTCAGGGAAGGTAGAGAGGGGCTGGTGGGGCTGGGACCGGAGTGCTGTGGAGGATCGCGGGGAGGGCTGTGGCTTACAGAGAAGACTCGCTCAGGATGGCCCTTGGCTCGCATGTTGGTGTCATGAACCTGCTTCAGCACCATCCAGGCCTCATCATGCTTCCCGTTCTAGAGCCACAGACACAGTTCCCATATCTGGGTTAGCTCCTGCCTGAGCCAGGGCAACAGGCCCCCTCCCTGTGGCTTCTCTAGTCCCAAGATACAAAAAGGCTCCCCCCACTACCTCCGACCTCTGGGCACGGACATCACCTGCTCTGAACGAGGGCCACGAAGGGATACGGCAAAATATAATCGGACTTGGGCCATAGTAGTGGGAGTCCAGGAGACAGATACAACTATGGGTCCTAGGGATCCATGGGGACAATGAAAAGAGAACTGAAAACAAGGGAATTGATGAGGGCAAGGAGATGGTCAGAGGAAGAGCGGCTTCCTAACCCTCCTGGACCAAGATCTACTTGGAGAGGGAAGAAGTAGAGGATGAGAACGTCTCTTGAACTCTAAAGTCGGGACCAGGCCCCCTGCCCACAACATCTTAGGCCACTGCTGGGTGAGGAGGTACCCTCGTTTCTCTGTGCACAGAGACCACCCCCTACAGAGATACAGCACCAAAGGAAGCAAGCCAAAGACCCCAGAAGTATGGACCCTGCGAGGGTCCCCCAAACCAAACCCACCGTGAGTGCTTGAACACAGAACCCCCTGCCTCCCGTCCCCCGGGCCAGCCCCCACCCCACTTACCTCCAGGAAGAAGCGGGGGCTCTCCGGCTGTGTGGTCAGTGCGCCGATGGCAAACACGGAAGGGAAGGCACAAACAAGGACAAACACCCTCCAGCTGTGGAACTGGTAAGCGGACCCCATCTGAAAGCTCCATCCTGGCAGGGACAAGTCAGCATCAGCAGAGAGGCCCGAGGCTGGGGGGGCTCCCACCACCAGGCACCCGGCCGAAGAGGAAGACACTGGGGCACGTTCCCTGGGGGCTGCTCACCATAGTGGGGGATGATGGCCCAGGCCATGGCAGCGGCATACACTCCACCAATCATCCAAAACATGCAGAGCCAGCTCAAATGCTCCCCACGTTTCTCCTGGGCCAGAAACTCCGAGAAATAGGAAAAGACAATGGGGATGGACCCTCCAATCCTGGAGGGCATCGCAAGAGATTAGAGCATTAGAAAACGGCCCGTTCCTGATCCCTTGCCCCAGCGCTCTGCATCCCTGAGTGCCTTTCATCTGCCAGACCTTAGTAAAGAGATTTCTCCCACAGTGCCCTGCATACTCCCTCCCCAGCAGCCAGCGAGCACCCATCCTGGGGACCCTGAGAGACAGGCAGGGAGGCCTCAGGGGCAGAGGAGGCACAAACGTTGAATCTTGAAGATGATTGCAGAGTTGCATGAGAGGGAAGATAATTATGGACAAGAGGGGAAATGCCCAGAGGAGAAAGATGGGAAAAGAGTCTGAGGGCAGGTCTGTGGGGAGCAGGCCAAGGACAAGAGCTTGCGGCCCCGGCAATGAACGCATGCTGGTACCTCAGGGAGCGTGGGAGTGTGATGGGTCAAGGATTCCAAGTTCTGGCCGCTGTGGGTGTTAGCAAGGTCTTTTATCAAATGCAGGAAATATGTCAACAGGAAAGGGGATAACTCAAGGGTTTACAGGCACCCAGGGCTAAGGCTGAGACCCACCAGGCCTCTTCATGGAGCCAGTCTCAGAATGGAATTAGAGGGTAGGTGGCAGACTGAGGAGAGGACCAGACAAGGAATGTTGTTCTGGACAGGCGGTAGATGGGTCCTGGACAGGGGGAAGCTGGCCTGAAGTTGGTAGGAGAAAGGAATTCATTCAATGCATACAGACTGGAGGGACATCTGGTATGCCGGCACTGTGTTGGGCTCTAGAAATACAACAGTGACCATGTACGGTCCTCCTTCAGGACTCCTCCAGGGGCTTAGGAAGTGGCCACTCACCCAACCCCGGAAAGGAGGCGGCAGAAGAGGAAAGTGCCATAACCCTGGACGAAAGATGAGAAAAAGGCGAAGACGCTGTTGACCGAGAGCGAGATGAGCAGACACTGCCTCCGGCCCAGCCGATCAGCCAGACCTCCCCAGAGGAAGGCTCCCACCATCATGCCCAGGTAGACTATAAGTCCTGAAGGAGGGAAACAGAGGCAGCAGGGGTATGAGAGGACATGCTTCCTTTCTCACACTTTGTGAGCATTAAGTGAGCTAGAGCTGCAGCAGAATGGATCGAGGAGCTGGAGGACTTCTAGAATAGCTAAGTCTACCCAGAGATGAGAGCAAGTAAGAGAAGGTGAAATATGAGTGAAGACAGAAGGCCACCCCTGCAGGCCAGGGATTCAAAGGCAGGAAGGCAGACATGGGAGATCCCAAGAATTCTTTCTTTCTCCCCCCCGACCCCTGCTCTCTCTTGCTTGCTCTCAGCTCTTGCTCTCTGTCTCTGTCTCTCTGTCCCTCTCTCTCTCTCTCACACACACACACCATCCCCATCTCTGGCTTGCCTGGAAGGAGCAATGGATTGTCCCAGACTCCCAAACCCTCCTAGGGTCACCTCTCCCCTCCCAGCCTTGATGCCCTCAAAGCAGCAGGAGGGGTCTCTCGTGTACCTGGGAAAGCAGCTCCCATTCCTTCTGTCCCCCCCATGAAATCCCCCACACAGAACCTGTCTTTTACTCCTCCTAGCTCTAGGGCTTCTGGACCTAAAACTCTCCTGTTTCTTACTTCCTTCCTATATTTGGAGTTGGAACTGATCTTAAAAATCATCTACTCCAGGGGCGCCTGGGTGGCTCAGTGGGTTAAAGCCTCTGCCTTCAGCTCAGGTCATGATCCCAGGGTCCTGGGATCAAACCCCACATCGGGCTCTCTGCTCGGCAGGGAGCCTGCTTCCTCCTCTCTCTCTGCCTGCCTTTCTGCCTACTTGTGATCTCTGTCTATCAAATAAATAAATAAAATCTTTTTTTGTTTTTTTTTTTTTAAGATTCTTATTTATTTATTTGACAGAGAGAGATCACAAGCAGGCAGAGAGGGAGGCAGAGAGAGAGGAAGGAAAGCAGGCTCCCTGCTGAGCAGAGAGCCCGATGCGGGGCTTGATCCCAGGACCCTGGGATCATGACCTGAGCCGAAGGCAGAGGCTTAACCCACTGAGCCACCCAGGTGCCCCAAATAAATAAAATCTTAAAAAAAAAAAATCATCTACTCTAAACTCCGCATTTTAGCCATGCTTCAGCCAAGCCCCAAGGAGTGGGGATCTGCCCAAGGTCTCATGGCAACTTGGGAGCAGGGCAAGAACGAGAGATCCTTTGTGGGTGAGTCTGAGGAGTTTCCTCCCTCAGGGTTCACATCAGGAAGGGCCATTAGAGACCACTCACTGGCCCTTGAACACTCCCAAGCCTGGCCAAGAGCAAGTGTGGCCCATCTTCTCTGGCTGAAGATGGACCTAGGATTGTTCCCCTATCCTAGTCAGCCTAAACTGACTTCCCATCTAAACTAGGAAGTTTAGACACTGATTTCTTGTTTCCCAGTTCAGGGAAAGGGTCAAGTTGACAAAAGGGAATTGTCCAAAGAAACATGGCCACCTCCTGGAGAACTAAGCAGACGGCCACCCAAGCCCCAGCCCAGCACAAACGACCTCACTGTGACCCAGCCTCAAGAGGAGGGTGTGTGAGGGGAGATTGTGCAGAGGAACTCCAAGCCCTCTGGGGACATCTTGGGACCAGGGTTCTAGGAGCCCAGTGGTAAGGACAGGGGTTCTCACGACCAAAGGTGTTTCTAGAGTTTGGGGCAGGACAGGGGTAGAGTGCCTCCCCAGTGTGTCTTACCTAGCATGCCTTTATTGGAGTCTGACAGGCACATGTCCTTTTCAGCACTGGGCAGCACAAAGCCCACCACAAAGACTTCGACACCATCAGCCATCAGCGCCAGGCCAAGCACGAAATAGAGTGTCCACTGGAAGCGGCCATGGCCACACTCCCGGAGGATGGCTTCGTACTGCTGAGCTAGTTCTTCCCGTTCTTTCCGCCGTTGCGCCTCCCCCAGGCCACCAGGAGGGCCCTCCCCATCACCCAAGCCCCCCCTCCCTCTAGCCAGGGGAGCCCCATCTGCCATCCGCTCGCCTTTGCCCCCAGACTCTGCCCGGGGGATGCCCTGATATTCCCCCTCATAGATCTCATCATCCTCATCGTGGCCCTCAGTGGCATCACTGGATGCGCCACCTTCCTCCTCGTCCTGGGCCCCTTCCCCACGGTAATAGCCATCAGCAGGGGCAGGGAAGTCATCGTCATCGTCCTCCTCCTCAAAGCGGGAGTAGGATCTACGGGAATATTCATCCTGGACTCTGTCCAGGCCCTTCACCACCTTCTTGGCCGCATGCTTCTTGACTTCCTTGGCAATGTCTTTGGCCCCACGGATGAAAGCTGCCCGGTCTCTGAAGCCTTCTTCCATGATGTCTTTGGGAATGCTTCACTATACCTCCTCCACTCCCTGCTCCTTATTCAGATTTTGTTCAAGGATTTGTGAAGTCAGAAAGCCTCCTTCCTCCAGGTACTTAGATGAAGTGTGTTCAAATATCTCTAGCCACGGAATGAGAAAATGGGAAAGTCTAGGAGGGGAAAAGAGGGTGAGGAGTGCTGGCCAATTCAGTTGGATACATGGGGAAGGGAGATGGGGAGCAGGGGAATAGGAAAGGAGAGGGGAGCCAGGTTGTGGGGGCTAAGACGAAGAGCCAGGATAACTCAGGAAAGTCCACCTACTTTTCTTCTAGAAGCTTCGGGAGATCTAGAAAATATAAAAAGGGGGGGGGAAAGGAGGTTGTGAAGCCTAAGATGATAAAGAAGGCCAAGCTAGAGCTCCCATCAACCAGAGCCCCTCTGGGGCCACGTATTACAGATGGTCTCCTTGCTTTAAGCCCACACTCAGTAAAAAGGGGTGATTTCCTGGACCAACTGTGGACTGTTCAGTATAAGGCCCCTTACTCTGACCTTGGAGATCAGCCCTATGAGATTTCTCTAGAGTCAGGGTCACCTAGAGCCCTCCTCCTGATCCCCTGTCCCACATAAAGATCAGATTCCTTGCTTTACCACCGACCTGCAAAGAACAAAACAGGAAATATGGGAAACCAGAATTCTCTATTCTAGTCCGCTCTGGCTTTCTTACTTGGTGCAGAGCTTGGAAAGAATGTGTATAGGGACCAAGTCCTCCCAACTGTTGACTCAGTCACCTGAAGTGAGGCTTCTGTGCTCCTCCCCTCAAGTTCCATGTTTGTAGGCCTCACAAGAAGGGGTCTTCTCAGTGGGTAAAAGATGGGTTCCAGAGTTGGAGAGACTTAGGTCTGACTTTTTGCTTCAGCACTTACTAGTTAAGTGACCTCAGGCATGACTCTGAACACCCAGTTTCCTCTTCCTTAAGAAGGGGAAAGGAAGGATTAAATGACACAATATGTAGAAGTTCCTTAGGATAGTACCCAGCACATACAAAGTGATGAATAAATACTAGTCATTACTCCTTGCAATGATGATAATATGGTGAGATCCTCTCCACTCCCTCATGAGACCCCAGGACAAAAGCCACCTCTGAATTTTCATGGAGAAAGCTGGTTTGGGGCAAAGCACACAACAGTTATATGACCTAAGTTGAAATCCCAGCTCTGCCATTTACTTTACTGACTGCTTTTGGGAAAATTATTTAATTTCCCTCAACCTCAGTGTCCTTATATTTAAACTGGGGATAATTTTATTTTTCTGAGTCCACAAGAGAATTCAACCTCATAGTAGATATTCTATAAATACTAGTTTCCCTCCTTCCTACTAGATTGAAAAAAAAAATGTGAAGGAAGCAGGAAGCAGCAAGAGAAGAACTGGAGGTTGTACTTGGAGGTTGTTGTCCAGTATCCTCCCAAAACAGAGTCCAAAGACCCCTCTGTGTTCAAATTAATTCCAGCAGATGGGCCCACACTGTCTCTCTCCAGACAAACTAAGGAAGACTCAAAAAAGGGGAGACCTGGAACCTGAGGTCATGGAGAAGAGGCAATGTCTGGCTGCTGCCACTTTCCCTCAGGACATCATCCATGGGCCCCTTCCCTAGTGTGGGCAGGAATAGAAATGGCTGATCAGATCTATACTTTTCCAGCATGGGGGTCTAATGTCCATAGCTGTGACTCTTTTCTCCAGGGCCTCCCTTCCTAATCCCCCTTAATCCTTCCTGCTCCTCCTCCGAGTCCACAAATACCGCACTGCGTAGGAGGCCAGGAGAGAATGAAGGGGGCCTTGGGCCTCCCCCCAAAAAAGACATCCTCCAGAGGGAAGCACAGGAGAAACCCCTTTCCTTCACAGAAAAAGAGGAAGCAGGATGAGATTCTGATCAGAGAACATTCCCCTAAAAATATCCTGCCTCCTGCTCCCACCCATCTAAGGCCTTCCTTAAATGTCTCACGTGCATACAGAAGCCCGGGTAGAAGGGGGTAAGTCACGCTACGTGGCTCAGAGAGAAGCACTGACAAGCAGGGCCTTAGCCCCTTGGGCCTGATGAGAGCAGTGGACCACAATGACCAAAACCAGTGACCCCTAGGTCACCTTCTTTTCTTTGTGATACAAGGCCCCAACCATCCCCCATGCAAGAGAGGGAAATGTGGAGTCCCCTCACTGCATGTCCATTTGCTTTCATCTCCTTTCATTCCCATCTAGGATCTCCCCCAACCCCCAAACCCTGAAGGTGACAGATGGACCCACCAGGAGCCACATCCTGTGTTTGTCAACACTAGTTACTCCTGAGAAGGTACATGGAGGGTAGGTAGATAAGGCCCCCAGAGCCACAGCCGGATATGATCACTCAACAGCCAGCTCCCCCAGGGCCAATGAGCCCAGGAGGTCAGAAGGGAGAGAAAGAAGACAAATTCTTCGAGTTGGTGAGGAAGTGGTGCTATTTTTAGCCCCCAAAGCAGCACAGGGTGGCTAAGCCTGTGGGAGAGAGACAGGACTTGAAGAGGTGGAGGTTATAGGAGACAAGATTCAGGGTTACATGGCCCTTTAAGGTTGGCTGGCTCCACCTGACCAGAAAAAATGGGCCCAGGAGATTTTCTGCAGAACGGGGGAGGGGGGCTCCCGAGCAAAGTCTGCCCTTCTGGACGATAAGGAGAGGGTCCAGAAGCCCCCCCCCCCCCAGCCCCGCCCCATCAAAATCCCTGACTTTGGGAGTCACCCGCATTCCCCAACCCTCCCTAGCCCAGGTGACAAGGTCATTAAGAAGCAGTCAGTTAAAACATCCACCTACCGGGGAGGTGGGGGGTAAAACGGGAGCGGGGGGTGGAGGGGTGGGGAGAGGGCTGGAGCTCCCCTTCTTGTTACAGCTGGGTGACTTGAGCCTCAGCTCCCACCCAAGGTGCCCAAGGCTGCACCTCCCCTCCTTACATCCTATCCCAGGCTTAGGAAGATGGAGCATTCACAGTTCGGAAGGGGAAAAAGATGAAGGTGTCCGCTGAGAAGGCACAGCGGAGGAATACCGAGATGCTGGGCGGCAGGGAGAGACCTCCACAAGCGCAGGCATAGAGACCGCCTCTACCGGCATTTGCAGCAATAGCCAACCCCCCAGCACCCCCCCACCCCATCTCGCCTCTGCTCTGGCGTAAGAGAGGAGCCCCTAGAATTGACTGAACCTATTCTCTGAGTGCCTCCCACCCCCCACCACCACCCTTCGTCCTGCCTCTGGGCAAGTGCCCATCATCGCTCAACACCCTTCCCCCCCTACCTGGGAGCAACGACCCAAAGCCCCTTCCAAGCGCGTTTCAACCCCGGTGGTTTACCATCTTTCTACCCAGCATCTCCATTCTTCCTTTCCCTTCCCTCCCTCCTTCACCTGCCCTTCCTCCTCTGCCCCCATCTCCCCAACTCCAGGCAAGCCGACTGAGGCAGTATCCATTCTCTGGCCCCAGCCAAGGTCACTTACCATTGCGGGGGATTGGTGGGGGGGGGGGCGGCGGAGGGTGTGAAAGGTGAGGAGGGCGTTGGACTTTGAAGGAACGCTAGCCCACCTAAAACCCCCCACCCCGTCCATATCTGAGAGGTAGTAGCGACTTGGCTAAGGTCGAGAAAAACACCCCTACTCCATATATGTATTCTGATTCTCACAGCAACTGAAATAAATATCCATTCAGACCACCACCAGCCCCCTCACCCCTAAAGTGGGGACGGTCAACCCCCCTCCCCCCCCCCCCCCCCCAGTAAAGCATCGGAGGATAAAATGGCTGCAAGGCAAAGCAAGGATGCTTCTGCCCCGGGTGGGGTGGAGGTAAGAGACTGAGAGACGGGTCTCACCTGGCCTGGGCGCCCCGGGTAAGGGGAGTCCCGGGTGCGGGCGGGGGTCCCGGGCGCGGGGCTGGCGGCAGCGTCGACTGCTGCTCCGAGTACCAGGGGAAGCGGCAATGCAGACCTGCACCCCCCCATACACGCTCCGGCCCCGCCTCCGCCCTCCTCCTCCCCCCCCCCCCCCCCCCCCCCCCCCCCCCGGCGCCACTGAGCACCGGGAGAGACCATTGTTGGGGGGGGGAGCTGCAGAAGAAAAAAGGAGGGGATGGCCTCAGGACATCGGGGAGCAACGATGGAGGGCCTAAGGGGGTTGTCACAGACACAGCTGGAGAGGACACACAGCACTTCCCCAGCCCGCTCCTAATAAAAGATGAAAGGAACTAAGGAAGGAATAGTGATGTTAGGAAGACAAGTGGGCAGACAGAAAGGGAAGTGGGGAACAAGGCAGCCCCTTTCCCGGCGACCCATTCCTAGTATGACAGGACTCAGGAATTTCAGGGCTTCTCTCTGCCTCCAAAACACCTCCCTTCTTCCCCTTCTCCACTAATCCCAGCCATACCCTTTTCCCACGACCCTCTCCCCAGTCCGGAGTGCTCAGAATTCAAGTTTACCTGGCCGTTTTAGAGAAAGCAAGAATAGCAAGGTTTTTTATTCTGAACTGCCAGAGGTGAGACTCCTGGATAGATCCCTGCCATCTTTTCCCAGAAACAGAAGCAGCCCCCATTATTTATTTCCAGTGCAGACCTCCCCGTCGTCCTCTCTTCAGTTGGTGGCAGCAGAGGTGAGTAGGGGAAGAAGCTGAGGGCGATTTACAGGCCTAACCAACTGGGCATTAACCCTTCTATTCATTTGCTCCAATGACTTAAGAAGGGACTCCTTTGACACCCCATCCCATTCCTTTTACCACACGTGTACACACACACACACACACACACACACACACACGAACGCACACACACACAATTCTGCTTTGGGGGCAGGAGATCCAAGACATACCCCTTAGTGATCAACCCTGCTCCAGAAGTGAGGGGAGCCCTGTGGTTTGGGTATATACATACTGAATGTCTATTCTAAGATGTGAGGGCTTGGGATATTCTGGACAGAGCACTGACCAGAGGCTCCTACCTGAGTTTTCACTTCGGTAAGCTGTGGGCTCTTGCTCAGGTTCTCTGCTTCTGGCAACTTCAGTTTCCTCATCTGGAAAATGGTGCGCTTGGCACCCTTTCCAATCTAGCAGTGTGTGATTCTACTTTACCAAACAAACATGGCAGTTTCAGAAGGTGGGAATATGGTGGATGGAGAGGCCTAGCCAGCTGCTCCCTGAGAGAGCACTAGGAGGGATTTCCAGTGTTGAATTTACCACTAACAGGAATGTCCATCTAAAAACAAGAAACCAGTTCAAAAGTCAGAGTGTTTATTTCGGATCAAAGAATTACAATCCAGGGTACATTGATTTCGGTTGAAACCCAAACAGCGTCCCAGTTACAGGAGGTGGACTCCAGGTTTTTACTGGGGGGAAAAGGAAGATTAGATAAGTTGCTTTTTTTTTTTTTTTTTTTAAGATCTTTTTTTTTTTTTTTCCCGAGAGAGAGAGAGAGAGAGAGAGAGCACAAGCAGGGGGAAGGACAGGCAGAGGGAGAAGCAGGTTCCCCACTGAGTGGGGTCCCCAATGCAGGACTTGATCCCAGGATCCCAGGGCCTCAGGATCATGACCTGAGCTGGAGGCAGACGCTTAACTGGCTGAGCCACCCAGGCGCCCCTGGACTTCAAAACTACATCTTGGAAGTACTTGACTGTGCCAGTGAAGTTTACAATCAACTGAAATACGAAGCATAATGTAGCAGTATTAATTTACCATGAGAAATGTTACTGTTGCTCAGACTCATATCCAGCAATTCTCTTCTTTAAACCAAATCAGAATCAGAATGTCAACATATAAATGCACAATGACATAATTGAACAGGAATATTTTTATCTTTAATGGCATCTGGCCATCCCCAGTAAGGAGTCATGCCAATGGGTTCAGAAAACTCTACTTGGCTACAATTCTCCACCCCCATCTCTGTTCTATGGGCAGCCTTGCCAATACTCCCGGACTACTCTAATTCTGTTGGCTAAAGCACTCTTTCCAGGATGGTATTTAGAAAGGCAGTGCCTGCCTGGACCTCAGGGACTCTCCCTTTACTCGGCTTCCATCGCTGACCTCTCTTCAGCTTGATACATTCTTTATTTAAATATGTTAATATTTTCAATTAGGTTACAGCCAAATCTTGCTGGCAGAGAGCTGGTTCTTCTCTTTAAGGTGACTTTGCATACTCTCCACTTATCCATTACTTGCTAAAATAGAAATATTATAGTCATACAGAGAAAGATAGTATATATTTTCCAGTTCTCAGGAAAGATTTGATTATTTTTCCCAGGAACTACAGACCCATGCACCCCAAAAGCTACTCCTTCACTGTCTCTCCTTTGCTGGTTCTATTAACACAAGAGTTCCTAGGGGATAGGTCCTGGCCCCTTTCCCCCTTCCATTCCCCCTTCCCCATTCTCACTTGTCAGATCAGATAGTCTCATGACTTTAGTGACATCTACATGCTGATGATTCCCACATTTATCTCTCCGGTGCAGACATTTCCGCCAAGCCCAAATTCAAAATCTCCACCTGTAAACTTATCAATGCATAGCTATCTCATTAGCATCTCAAATGTATTATCTGTAAACGAACTTCAGATTGAGGTCTTTCTCAACTCTTCACCGAGGTGCTCAGGCCAGAAACCTTGGAGTTATCCTTGTTTCCTTTCTTTATCAAGTCTTGTCAGCTCCACTTCAAAATATATTCTGAAATCTGTCCCTTCCCTGCCGCCCCCTAGTCTAACCCACCACCATCTCTGTCCTTTGCCACAGCAGCCTCTTAACGGATTTCCCCACTTCCAGTCTTTCTCTGCTAAAACCCATTACTCTCAGTGGTCAGGGTGATTCTCTAAAATCAAATCTAATCCAACAGATACTCTCCCAAGAGAAATGAGGGCCTATGTCCCGCAAAAAAGACAGGCAGGGGAGTTTTCCCAGTGGCCTCATTCATCATATTCAAAAACTTCAAACGTCTATCAGCCAAAGAATGGTTAAACTTAGATAAACAAACTGGTATATTCATATAGGGAATACTACATGACAAATTTTTTAGAGACTAAAATACTATAGGCAACAGGATAAAAAGATCTCACAAACAAAAGAAAGCAAAAGAAGCTGGACCAAAAGGAGTACATACTGTATGTTTCCATTTATACACTGTTCAAGGAAAAGCAAATTAATAGTAGAGGCTACCACCAGGAAGGGGAAACTGACCGTGGAGGGGCACAAGGGAACCCTCTGGGGGCTGGAAATGTACTAACATCTTGATTTAAACAGTGGTTAAAGGGGTAATTACATATGTAAAAATTCACTTAAAACCAATGTGTTTTTCTGAATATGTTAACCTGCAATTTTTAGAGAAAGTTTTTTTTTTATTTTTTTAAAAAGATTTTATTTATTTATTTGACAGAGATCACAAGTAGGCAGAGAGGCAGGCAGAGAGAGAAGTGGAAGCAGGCTCCCTGCTGAGCAGAGAACCCAATGTGGGGCTTGATCCCAGGACCCTGGGATCATGACCTGAGCCGAAGGCAGAGGCTTTAACCCACTGAGCCACCCAGGTGCCCCGAGAAAATTTTAATGAGATTTTACCACTCCCCTTTCTTTAAATCCTCCAATGGCTTCCTACTGTACTAAGAATTAAATCCAAACTCCTAATCATGGCCTCAAACTCAAAAGAGGGTTGCCTCTCCAACCTCTTCCTCATATCTCTGCTTCAGCCTCACTGATCTCCCTGCTGTGCCACCAACATGCCCAGTGCAGACACAGCAGAGGACCCTGGCACTTGGGGGTCCTGCCGCTAAAACTCCCTTCTCCCAGATCTTTGCCGCATCATTCAGGTCTCCACTCAAAAGTCACCTCTTCAGATGGCCCTCTCAACTCCACAGTCACTATCCTATCACCCTGCTTTATTGTTTTTTCTTACAAGATATCCCTCTCTAAAATTATTATTTTTCTTTATTTACTTTTTAAGTGTTTTGTCTTCTCCTACGTAGATTTTTGGTTCTAAGGAAGCAAGAACCTCATCTGGCATATTTACTGGCTGGCTATACCCCAGTATCCATCAAGTAAACATGTAATGAAAGAACATTCCAAATAAGTTAAAGACTATTACCTTTAGTGCCAGTGATAGGTGTTGAACTAATAGATAAAGAATTTGTTTGATGGGGTGCGTGGGTGGCTCAGCCGGTTAAGCGTCTGCCTTCAGCTCAGGTCATGATCCCAGTCCCACATTGGGCTCCTTGCTCAGCAGGGAGCCTGCTTCTCTCTCTGCTTCTCCCTGCCACTCTGCCTGCTTGTGCTCTCGCTCTGATAAATAAATAAATAAATAAATAAATAAATAAATAAATAAATAAAACCTTTAAAAAAAAAAAGAATCTGAAGGAATATAAGTTAATTGCCTACTGAGAGTTGCCCCATTTTTAGTCTCTTTTCCACAACGGCTTGTATTAGGTGAGGGAAACAAGACTATGGCCTAGGAGGTGGTGAGTGGGTATGTGGTAATGATGGTTAACCTTGTTAGAGCCTGACATGGGCAATTTTCTGACCACTTAACATTGATGAACTCACCCCACCTCCCCATTAACCCTATGAGATAATCACCATTTACAGGTGATGAGATTGAGGCCCTGAATGGCTAAGCAACTTGACCTTAATCACACAACTCAGAAGCGGCAAAACGAGGATCAGAACCCAGGCAATATTGACTCAGAGCCCTAAATGCTTTCAAAATGCACCCACCTAAAGCATACAGTTCAATGGGTTTTAACAAAAGTCTGCACCCATGTAAGCACCCCCTTGATCAAGATAAAGAACTTTTCCTTTATTTCCCCCAAATACCCTCTGCAGTCCATAACCCCATCCCTGGCAACCACTGATCCCCTTTTGGTGACCATACATTAGATCTGTCTTTTCTAGAGTCTCATAGAAGTAGATTCATACAGTATCTAGGTGTCTGGCTTCGTTGTTCTGGGTCTTAGAGCTTCCCAGGGTTTTTAATCACTGCCTTATATAAAGCTTCCTGGTATAGTTTCTTTGCCCACTTACCTACAAATTGGCTCCTTCACATTAGCAACCCCCCCGCATTCCGTCAGCCTTCTCCCCACCACACTCTAAGTACATGAGATTGTCAGGATGGGGAGAGTAGAGGGACAAAACAGGGTCAATGACAGCACCTCTAAGATACCAGAAAGTTCCAGGACAGATGCTAAAAGCACAAAAAGAGCTCCCATCCTTTAGGAGTTTATAAACCGGTTAAAAGGGAATGTCTTATAAGAAGAGTGTAAGTGGGCGCCTGGATGGCTCAGTCGGTTAAGCGTCTGCCTTCGACTCAGGTCAGGATCCCAGGGTCTTGGGATAGAGCCCCGCATCGGGCTCCCTGCTTCGCTGGGAGCCTGCTTCTCCCTCTCCCTCTGCCTCTGCCTCTCTCTCTCTCTCTCATGAATAAATAAATAAATAATCTTAAAAAAAAAACAACTGATAAGCACCAAAGGAAAAGATTCATTCATTCAGCAAGTAGTCAATAAACGTAATATAATATGACTACGAAAGTGGCTCTAGGGCTGGGGCAGATCTTGGTTCAATTACTGCATTTCTCACTTCTTAGCATGTGACCGTGGTCAAGTAACTTAATATCAGTTAGTTCCCTGATCTTCAAATGGGGGTAATAACAAAACCTAACTCAGGGGATTGTTATGAGGTTAACGGAGATAATGCAGATAAAACACTTGGGACAGTACCTGACATATTAGTAAGAGTTCAGTAAATATTAGCTGTTATTATTTTTACAATTATTATTGTATAGGCCAGGTACCTTTCAATATTCTCGGGGACAGATTAATAGAATGAGATTCCTTAAGGGTTCAGTGTCATACAGGGATACTTAGATTGGGATCCATGAATCTTATGGAATTTTTGCTTCAGGGTATTGGATATATATGCAAATACGTATTTTTCTTGGGTAGGGTCCATAGTTTTTGTTATATTCTCAAAGGACTGCCTGTGGCCCACAAAATATTAAGGACCCAGGGTCTAGAGCATGCATACATTCTCAATTGACCCCAAGGGGTCAAAAACTGGTTTGGGCAGCAGGAATCTTAGATATAACAATGGTTTGTGTTCCCCCGAAAAGGGCCCTAGTACATAAACAGATGCACAGCTTATCTGTGATATTAAAATTTCATGCAGGGGTGCCTGGGTGGCTCAGTGGGTTGAGCTGCTGCCTTCGGCTCAGGTCATGATCTCAGGGTCCTGGGATCAAGTCCCGCATCGGGCTCTCTGCTTGGCAGGGAGCCTGCTTCCTCCTCTCTCTCTCTGCCTGCCTCTCTGCGTACTTGTGATCTCTCTCTGTCAAATAAATAAATAAAATCTTTAAAAAAATGAATTAAAGAAATTTCATACAGGGGGGTGGAGACCAATTTGAAAACAATGTCTCCTGGTGGGAGTGATGGGGAGGGGGCAATAAAAAAAATTGTTGAAAAACCCTGGTTTGGTGAGTAACAAACAGATGTGTGGAGTGAAGTAAGGAAATGTAGGAACAACACTGGTTCTGCACAGAGAACCACTGAGCACTGGTATCTGTAATGGTAGGGGGTGGGTAGTTAAACTCAATGACTGGAGGAGGCACTCCAAAATTAGCACTAACTGAATGAAAGCGCAGAGATTCTGAGAGTGAGCGCCTGAGGAAACAGTGGTTCCAAAGAGGGAAGCAGGGAATTCAGCAAAGGCACGAATTCACTCTGTGAGGGTGGTGAATTTATCCACATGCCATCTATCTATCAGGTAACAGCTGAAAATGCCACACAGGAGTTTCTATGAAAAAACAAGCTGGTGGGACGCCTGGGTGGCTCAGTTGGTTAAGCAGCTGCCTTCGGCTCAGGTCATGATCCCAGCGTCCTGGGATCGAGCCCCACATCGGGCTCCTTGCTTGGCGGGGAGCCTGCTTCTCCCTCTGCCTCTGCCTGCCATTCTGTCTGCCTGTGCTCGCTCTCTCTCCCTCTCTCTCTCTGACAAATAAAATCTTTAAGAAAAAAACAACAAAAAAACAAGCTGGTAATCATCAGCACGAGGGTAACTGTCATTGACGTCCTCGTGGATGATCAGTTAGAAGTCGGTTCATTTGACAGATGCCGTGGAGGCAGAAAAGACACAGAGGCTGAGACAAAGCCTCCCACCACCTGGGGCTGCTGGAGTGCCAGCCTGGGGAGCCTGGGGCCAGGAGCCAGCTGTTAGCTGTGCCGGGTTCCCAGAGCAGCCAGGACCTCAGCTTCTGGCCACAGCAAAGCAATTGTGTAGCAAAGCTCTGTTTGAAATGAAGAGGTCAATTTATCCCACTGGGATTTAGAAGCCTGGTATCCTTAGTCATCCACAGTGTGAAATAATCATGCCGGATCTTCCTCAAGCTCTTGACAGCTGTCCTCTAGATGACCCCACTTGCCTATGTCCATTCACCTCAAAGTCAACATACCTGAAACTGAACTTACCATTTCCATCTCGCTCCCCAAAATTCTTCCTGCTGCATACCCTCATCCTGATTCCGCTCTCCCTGTCATTTCACAATACCCATTCGAACACCTCATCCTGCTACTTTGCCTTTTAAAATACCTCCCCGGTGTATCCCTTCCTCTGCATCCCGGCTCCTTTTACAGCCCTCGTTTAGGACATCGTCTCTCACCCGAATTATTGCCAAATGCCCAGCTTGGCACCTTGCTCCCAGTCATCTCCCTCAAAACTACCTCGTTTCTAAAATGCCAATCTGTCCCTCCCTTGCTTAAATCCCCACTGTGGCTTCCACTCATGGAGAGCAACTTCCTGCAACCTGTGTGCGTGACAGGGGTGCTCACATGGGAATTCCCTCAGCATGTTGGGCTGCTAAACAGGGCCTGAGAGCAAGAATCCCTGAGCCAATAATAGCTTCTGGCCCGAAGCTGCCTTCTCTGTCAGTGCGCTGTTTCAAATGGTTCTCTGCCATGTGAAAAAGGACAGAGAAGCACCGATTCGTGGGAGCCCCTCCGGCTAGTTCCAACGCTGAATCCAGTGCGTTTTCTGTTGTGCCATTCAGCAATCTCTGCTTCCACTCAGGAATATTCCATCCATCTGGAATGAGCTTTCCTTTCTTTACCTGGGAAACTTCTGCCCTTCCTTTAAGATTACATGCAAATATATCACTTTTTTCCCAGGAATTTTCTTGGACTTTCATGCTCGGTTAGATACCCTTTCTCATGCTCTCAAAATATTTTGTTTCATAACAATCTCGTATGTGTCAGCCTACTCCCTTGGTAAAGAGCAGAACAGAACTGCCTTGCTTGTCTGTGCATTACTCAGAAGGCACCAGTGGAGGTCGCGTCGCCATCAGGTCACGTGAACGAGAACGGTGCAAGAGAACGAAAAAGCTCACCTTTTTCTACCTAGACTTCAGGAAAGTTCATGATCACGTAAACCAGAAAAAGAGCTTTAGGAAGGGTGCGATATCAGGGGATTAAATGCAGCAAAGAACAGAAAGAAGGCCTTTGGATTTGGTCTAATTACTGAAAGTCTTTGAGCACAGATTTAAATGGGATGGAAGTCAGGTCTGGAAGGACTGGGGAGAAAAAAATAGGGATAAACCCAAATCCCTTATTTATGATGTCTAAAGGTAGACAATGTAAGAAAGTGAAGGTTTACTGAGTTCCTACAGTCCCAATTTCAACGGTTTTGCAATTATGTAAGACACTTATTTATATGGCGTCAAAGGAAACTGAGTTTAACACAGTATGCTCAAAGAAATCTGGCTTCCTTCCATATCATTCCCCCCCCATCCCTGCTGTGGGATCAATTTCCATTCATTTTTATCTGTTTTTAAAATACAAACAAATGGGGGAACCTGGGTTGCTCAGTTGGTTAAGCGCCTGCCTTCAGCTTGTGTCGCAGTCCTGGGGTCCTGGGGTCCAGCCCCACATCTGGCTCCCTGCTCAGCGGGGAGCCCGCTTCTCCCTCTCCCTCTGCTGCTCCCCCTGCTTGGTTCTCTCTCTCACTCACTCTCTCTCTCTCTCAAATAAATAAAGTCTTTTAAAAAATAAAATATAAATAAATGTATAGATCACATACCACTTCTTAGATGTGGTGGCATACTACACTTTCTGTTCTGGTACTTTCTTCACCTGATGTATGCTAGAGAGCTTCCCAAAACACCACGTAGCCTTTCCTCACTCCTCTCTGCTGCTGCTACACAGATTTACCAGTTTATTCAACCAGTTCCTTACTACCGATAGAAAAGTTGCTTCCAGCCTAACGTCATTACATACAGTGCTGGGATGGGTGGCTTTGCGCACGTTACCTCGTATTTTTGCCAGCACTATCCCCAGGAACTTCACGTCTGTCCTCGCGTCATGGTCACAATAACCTGTGTCATGGCTACTGGGTCTCAGCTTATAAACTAAACGGAGCCTTTTAAAAATGTGGTAAGCACCCTCACTCCTACCTTACCATTCTTCTCCCAACATACTTCCTAGAGAAAAGAGAGAAAGTTACTCTGCCAAGGAAAATAGCACGAAGCATAAACAAGGAGTTTATTTTCTCTGTGCATTTGCAAAACACTTAGGACCAACATAGAAAAAAAAATAAAACCTCCTGTTTAAAAAAAAAAAAAATTACACCTAAGGAAAAAAAAAAGGCCTGAGAGGGATTAGTGCCTTAGCCCTAGGGAGCTATAGCAACTCTGACTGGTCCAAGGAATTGAGAAGATATTGGGAAGATAGAACAGGAGGCAAGACAATGAAAAATTATTGCGGAAGAGGGCCTCGAAGTGGGCCACGAGGGGGAACTGGAGGACGGGGGGTGGGCCGGGGTGGAGGGAGGGGCCCCCGCTGGTAGCCGTAGGGTGGGGGTCGTGGAGGCCCAGTGTATCCATGAGGAGGCATCAGCGGAGGAGGTCCACGCATCCCATGTGGAGGCATAGGACCTGGGTGACCTGCACAAAGGAAAAGAAAAGTCAGTCAAGGCAAGAAATAGGAAGTGCTGATGTGGGGTGAATGCAGAGAGAACACTGACAGGGAGACCATGAGCAGAAATGCGAATAAAAGAAAGGGCAGGGGACAGGGCTGTGACAAGGGAGTTGTAGGACTCTGATACTCAAGGATGAGGGAGGTGGCTAGAGCCTACTCACCCATGGGAGATCCGAACGGAGGCCCTCGAGGGGGCATGCCCATTGGAGGAGGTCCAGGATGAGGCATTCCAGGTGGTGGTCGCGGTGGTGGCTGCCCCCCAGAGCCTGGAGGCCCAGCATGGGGGTGTCCTAAGCCATGAGGGCCATGGTGGGCCAGCTGCATCTGAGACATCCCTGTGAGAACAAAACAGACACAAAGAGAAAGGAGACAAAAGGAATACAGAGAGCACAGAAGATGGAGAAAGGAAGAGAATAAAATTGAGAAACGAAGTCACATCAGGACGTCCCGAAGAGAAGGCTGGTATGAAGTGCCTTTATCCTCAACCCCATTCCAAGGGTACAAATAAGTCAACTACCCCCAATCAACGGTCACCCACTCCACTCGTTCCTTCCACGATTTAGACGCTCTAACAGTGCTGCGGAAGTCTGTAACAAGTCGAGTGATTATTCCACTGACAGGATTTGGGAAGGTAGCAGTGACCCTGTCCAAGCAAAGATCTAATTCTAAAGAATGAGTAAGAATTTTTCAAGTGGACAAGAGTAGACTAGAATAACCCAGGCAGGAAACATTAGCATGTGTAATTCACAGGGGCATCAAACAGCTAGTATGTTCAGGGAAAACCAGTAACTCAGGAATAAAGAGCAGCATGTAGTCAGGGGAGTAACTGGCAGGCACTGATCACGAAAAGCCTAGAATGCTATGGTGACAAGTGTGGGTTTTACTCTGTGTAGTTCAAAGGGAGCAACAGAAGAATCTTGAGCAAGGGTGTGTAAATGTCTGTGTTTTAGAAAAATAACTCTGTGCAAGTGGACCAAAGATAAGAGAAACTGGAGGCAAAACGTTAGAAAATTACTATAATAAATTAGGTGTGAAATAATATAAGTACGGGCCTGAACGAGGGCACTGGCAGTGGGAGCCAATGCTAGAAATATTAGTAAGACTTGGTATCTACAGTGGGGTGATAGGAAGTAGTTAAAAATAGTTTCCAGATTTCTGAATTAAGCATCTGAAAACAGAGTACTAGAGGAAGAACAGGTTTGAAGGGGAGGGTAGAACAGTGGAGCTGTCTGTCAGGCAGTAGTTGACTTAAGGTCAAGGACCAGGGATACGTATCTTGGAGGCATCAGTGTACAAGTAATGGCCCTATGTGGAAAAGAGAACTAAATACAAAAACCTAGCTAGATGGAGAGAGAGAAAAGCCTATTAAGGTGGCTAAGATTAAGGAATCAGACATAAATGAAGACTGCAGAAAAACCAAGGAACAAGATTTTCAAAAAGGATGATGTGCCCAGTTTCAGGTACACCAAACAGCAAACCAGATAAGGAATGAAAGCACCCCCTAGATCTGGCAATCAGGTTACTGCTTTGGGGTAGAAGTCAGAGGAGAGAAATTAGTAAAAGTTAAAGGGGAAAAAAAGCAAGTAGTTATACTCTTTGGATAAGTTTAAATAAGAAATGGAGACAGAGTGGTAGCTGTTAAAGTAAACAGAGAGCAGTATTTTGTATGTTTTTATAAACTATTGTCTGAAGAAAAGTAGAGCTCTGGAACTATCTATTACTATTATTGCTGAGCAACAAGGGCAGCACCATAAGCAGCAATAGAGCTCCTCCACCAGGCTCCTCCCTCCCTTCCCCAGCAAAGAACACCCACCTGGATGGGGCATCCCACCCGGTGGGAATGGGTGAGGATGTGAGTGTCCATGTCCAGGATGTCCAGCCCCTGGGGTTCCTGCTGATGGTGGGCCATGCCCTCCAGCCCCAGGAGGCATAGGTGGTGGCGGCATGGCTGGGGGTATCCCAGGTGGAAGGGCTCCAGGAGGCGGCACTGGGGGTGGGAAGGACCCAGGAGGAGGCATGCCTACAGAGGAAATGGAAGAAGAGTTAATGAAAGTAAGGAGAGAATGTCTTCAGAGAGCCTGTTCAATGCAGCCTCTTTAGGCAGGATAAGCTCTTTTCCCTTCCTCCCAGCCCTCAAAAGTCAGAAGCAATACTAGACAACTCTGAACAACTTTCTTCCCCACCACAACTGTCACCCCTCACTCCTTTTCTCATCATCTACTGACCCCACGTCCCCCTTTATCTGTTCTTTTTCCTTCCTCCTGCCCCACCCTCACCACACCCCAAACCCAAGACAAAAATATTCTGAATAAAAGCTTTACCTGGAGGAGGAAGCCCAGACCCCAATGATGATACCACAGGATTGGGGGCTGAGGGCGGAGGGGGTGCATCTGCAAACAGCTGATGAGGACGGTCAGCCTGGGAGAGTGGGTTCTGGGCTGCCAGAAGTCGTTCAGCTGCTGAGCCATGGCGCTCACCCTTGGAGTCCTTCTTGAAGGCATAGGACACAGTGATAGGGCGGTTACAGAGATACTGCCCATTCATAGCCTCAATAGCTGCATCAGAAGCATCAAATGAGGCAAAATTAATAAAGGCATAACCTTTGGAGTTGCCTGTGTCAGGGTCCCGCATAATCTTCGGGGTTTGTAAGATGACCCCAAAGGCGCTGAAAGTATCATAAAGCAGCTTCTCATCAATCTCCGGGTCCAGATTGCCAATGAAAATGTTGGCCCCCACGTCCAGGTTCTTGTTGTGAGCTGATGCCTTGTTCACCCGTATTGGTTTCCCATAGAGTTTGATCATGTTCATGATCTTAATGGCATAGTCAGCATCTTCCTCACTCAAGAATTCCACAAAGCCATAACCTGGGAAGTAGAAGGGTGGAGATTAACAACTTAAGTGAAGTGATTCAAAATGGGGTATAACTCATTCACCTCCCAAAGCACAAAGAACATGAAATAATCACCTCACTTCAACTGGGAATGGTCCCAGAAGCAAACTGTGAGCTACCCTTAAAGAGAAGAATCTGCAGGTGATTTATTCCAAAACAGATATGAAAACTGCTGGAACCCTCCAGGGGCAGTCTGTCTGGCAACAGGTGAACATTCCTCTTGTCATGTACTCACCTTGGTGCTGACCTGTGACTCTATCCTTTGGCATGTGGGTGTTGACTACCGGCCCTGCCTGGAGAAATAGCTCCCACAGCAGCGGTTCGCTAACCTTCTCGTCCAGGCCCCCGACATAGACAGTGGCATCTAGAAGACAGGAGCAGATTAGGGAAGGGATAAGATAATGACAGGAAAAAAGAGGTGACAGGCGGGGGAATTGGGAGTGCACAAGGGGTGTAAAAGAAAAAAAGAGAAAAAGAAAGATTAAGCCCTTACACCTCCCTCATTCTAGAACTAGAGAACCTTAAGTCCACCTGAAGGTTCTGCTGCAAATTCTCTGTGAATTGCTTTGTTTCTGGTTTTTGTTTGCTCGTTTGTTTTTGTTTTTTTAAAGGGAAGGTAGAAAGGATTGGATAGAGCATCACACCTACAGGCCTCAGTCTGCACCCGGCTCCCCGCCCCCGGAAGGCACGAGGGCCGGTCTCCCGCCCTCCGGGGGTATCCGATCTCCCAATCCCGGCGGAAACACTGCTGGCCCTAGTCGAGGCCTCCCAGCTCCCCTGGGCCCATTCCCGGCTGGTCCCCTCCAATCACCCTGGTTCCGCTCGGAGATCGGCCCGGCCGCCATGGCGAAAGAGCTCCCTCCGTCTCCAGGCAGCGATCCCACCCCCTGACCTTAGTCACTACTTCCACTTCCGGGACGAAGGCGGTCTTGAGGGCGGCGGGCGGGGCCGTAACGGAGGAGGAGCCGGAAGCGGCTGCGGCCATCTTAGGAAGCGCGGGGACTACGCGATTTGTGCGCCAGGCTCTTCTTGTCCCTGGTTTTGTTCAGAGTCACTGCTGCGGCGGATTAGAGCGAGGAAGGCGGACTGGAAATGCCCAGACCCTCTTAAGGCAATGCCAGACGTTAAAGGACCATTGTTCTCCCAAAAATGTAAATTCGACAGCTAAAACAACGGAACTTTACTTTTTTAAAAATACTGTGTTGGCAAAAGAGCCTTCTTTCTGTTCCCCGGAGAAGGGGGTGTTCTGGAAACCTCCCCTTCCCCCATCTCAAGGATTCGGCTACCTTAGGACATGGAGGCAGCCCTCCACTCTGGCCCGCAGTCTGTAGGAAGCGGCGGCCTCAACAGACCCTGGGCATGAGGCGTTTCGTTTTTCCCCAGGGGAGAGGATTGCGGAACGTCTGAGCTGGGTTCATGTGCAAGTCACCTAGTCCTATTGCATGAGGAGTGATGGAAATCTGAGACTCAGAGGAAGTGTGATAAAAGCCGAGGGGTGGTTGATATTGGAGCCCAGAGGCCTCAGTTTCAACCGCCAGAACACCCCGAGCCCAGCAACCAACGTCTCAGACGGTATGCTCTTTGCTGATCTAAAAAGATGCATGTGGACTTCGCCTGGCCTATCCCCGTATTTCCTTAAGAATAATCTGGTGGGTCGCATCCTCTCCTGGTTTATACCCAGCAGTTTCTTACCTAGGATCTTTTATTCAGACACAAGAGATAATGCCAGCAACATGTATAAATAACTGTGCTTTAATGAACTCCTTAAATAGAAATGTCACTACAAAATATACAGTTGTCAGAGACAGGGTGCCTCCCATACACTCGATACCCATAGGAAAGAAAGGGAAGAAACAAACTGGGATTAAGCAGCAGGAGGAAGTGAGAATGAGTTCTATAGGCCATCTTTTTAGAACTGACAAACAGCATCTCTCATCTCACATTTAACAGCTGGATATCCAAAGGGATAGAATTGCCTTGAAAAAAACAAAGTTAATCGTATTCAGGATTGCTTTTGTTTCTTAATTCCTCAAATCCTAAGAAACCTCTTGAGCAACAAAACAGGACAGGGCAAGAGTTGGGAGGTTAGCACCACCCATCTACAATGGAAAGTTGATCAGTGAGCTTGTTGAGGGCTGGAGTGTCAAAAGCTGAGACAGCAAGACCAGATAATAAAAATTGGAGAATTAAAAAGAACCCTCCCTCACCCCAGACCATCCTTCGCCAGACCCATACAAAAGACAGCAATTTCAACGGGATTGGGAGAGAATGGTATGTGAATCTCTTTTCTTGGAATGATCCTCAGGAGATACTCTTGGTGTCCATTTCCTTAAAAGTTCCTGAAGATGGGATAGTTCATCCTGGAGGCCAGAGATTGTGGGAGCTGAGAGGCCTTTCTGGGGTGAAGAGAGGCAGAGAGGAATATTATTATAGCTTTAGTTGCCTGTTTCTATGAGAGCTGTCCATTACTTCTGCCATCTTTTTATTATTATTATTATTATTATTACTATTACAATTGACATACAGTATCCTGTTTCAGGTGCACATCATAGTGATTTCTTCATACTTTTGTAAAATTTTGTAAAATTATACTTTTATAAAATTGTATTTTTATGCAATTTTTATACAAAAAGTTGATCTTTTTATATATTACAAAGTGATCCCTGTGATAAGTCTAGTTCGCATGACCTCTGGCATCTTTAATTCTCTTTCCCCCTCCAACTATGCCCTAGGTTCTATTTGATCTGAACCACAAGCAGTCTTTCCCATACATACACACATAATCCCAAACCTATCTACTCTGATACCAACAAGAATGGTACTTCAACCTCAGTCCTCCCAAGTCCCTTGGTTTTCCAGCTCCTGGACACACCTGGTTTCTCCCAGAACATTTGGTTTAGCAGTCAAGCCCCTTCTCCCACTCCTAATCCCTATCCCTGTCTTCCCTCCTCACCTGGATCTCAGGCCTTCCCCTCAGGTAGCAGCGTCTCCACAGCCTGATCTGGGGTCCCAGATATCCAGGCAGCAGCAACCCCCGGGGTAAAGGGCAAGCTCCCCAGTGTGAGGGGAGCCCCCACTCCTGATCAGCCAGGCTTTCAGAGGAGATAGCAGGTCGAGGGAGCCAACGAGAAGAGACACCCAGTAGGGAGGGGCTGTCCCGCCAAGGACAGAGCTGATTCATGGGGGTCAGGGCCCCTCTGGAGAAGAGCCACACAGAACTGGGGGGTCCAGGAACCAGGAAGCTTGGCTAAAGGGAAAAGAGAAATCAACTGGCAACCTAGAAACCAGATGACCCCACTTCCACCAAACTGGGTCAGGAAGGAATATCTAGCTGCCGCCTGCTCACACCGCATTAGTGATCAACCTACCAGACACCCCCCTGAGAACTCTTTATCTACTCTCCTCATAGGCCTCAAACTAGGCCTCAGGTCTGATTAAAGTCAACTTAAGGGAAACTTATAAAATGTGTGTAAGAAAGGGGTTACTGGGTGGCTCAGTCAGTTAAGCATCCAACTCTTGATTTCAGCACAGGTCATGATCTCAGGGTTGTGAAATCCAGACCCACATCGCGTTCTGCAGGTGCTCAATGGGGAGTCTACTTGAGATTCTCTCTCCCTCTACCCTCTCCCCAACCCCACCACCGCTGGCATTCACATGCTTTCTCTCTAAAATAAATAAATCTTTTAAAAAAATGTGTGTCAGAGATAGAAAAAGATGAGGACAAGAAGGACCCCCTTTGTGCTATTCTAGGATTTCTGCCTACCTGGGGACAGTCAGGGACTCTGACAGCTACAGAAGTGTAGGGAAGCTTTTCCTGGGGAACTCAGACACCATGTCTTTCCACTTCTCCCTACCTAGTAGGACGAGTCTGTGAGAAAGTCAAGGGAACTTAGGAAGTGTAGACACCTCACCTGCTGTCTAGGGAGCCAGGAATCTGGGCAGTATTCTGGGTCATAGCCAGGATTATGGAACTGTAGTATCTGTTCACTGCTGTAACGTAAATCCCAGTCCCAGACGGACAGCTGTGGGTTAACCGAGTTCCCAGCAAGGGGTTGGGAGTACCCTGGGGTACAGATTTGTGTATAGGAGTTGAACTGGACAGAGAAAACAAGAAAACGGATGGTTAAGCAAAAAGTAATCCTTTTCCCAAGTCTGGAGAGAAATCATAAAAAGCTCTCCTCTTCCTCTGGGAAATCAGATGTGAGGTGAAAGTCAAGTCATGAAGAATGAGCACCAACTCCGCCCCCCTCCCCCCAGATTTCACTTTCCATAAATCAAGACTAAACAGAGGGTATTTCTCAAGAAGAAGAAAAGACAGCTCAAAAATGGAAGTCACTGACTGACCTGTCCGCTCTGTTTTCTGCGCTCCCAGGGAGTATTTCTCAAGAATGTGAGAGTGTCAGGAACTCTGGCACTGTCGTGAAGAGCAAGAAGGAAAAACTCTGAGAATTCAAACTCAGCTGGAAACTGCTGGAGGAGCTGCCAGACACAATCAAGGAAGAGAAGAAACACTGGAGCCTGAGAAGAGGGAAAGTGAGAGGTTAGAAGGGATTGTAGGGGGAGGATGACACCTAAAGGGGGAGGATGACAAAATGATGGGGGACAAGGGACACAGCCAACAGGGCCACTAAGGTCAGGGAATGGAAACCTAGATTGAGGGTAGTAGAGGGTTGTGGTGCCTCATTCATCTAGGTCTCCCTTCAAGCTCAACCTAATCTCAGGATCTTTCTAACCCAATTTTACTTCCAGTGGATTATACTATATAGTTTTCTCATTCCCTTACACCTTTAGTAATAATCTCCCCCCAGTACCCTCCCCAAATGATCTTACCTCTTCACTGGCTCCAGTTACTCCAAGTCGGGTCAGGAAGGGATGTCCAGCTGCCACCCACTCTCGCTGCACTAGTGATTGGAAGCCAAGCAGTGTTCGGGCTCCAGGGGCTGAAAGCAGCTGGACGAGTGAAGAGAGGAGGCCATTGAAATCACGATCACTGCGCTCTGGGTGACAAAGAGGGAGAAGACAAAGAAGGAGGGGCCAAGAAACTAGGGCAGAAGAACATGAGAAAAGGAAACGTGGCAAGAAGAAGAGAGGGACACAGAGGAGAAAAGTGTGGGTTAGGGAGGATTGAGAGGGCAAATAGAAGTGAAGAGAAAATAAAGACCTTGAATGATTCAGTTCATAGACTCCACCTAGATAGCAATACCCAGCTTCAGTGTAGGAGGCAGAATCATAAATCTCAAACCAGCCTCCTCATTGTCCTTCCCACCCCAACCCAGTCACCATCTACTGATGGAAGGACAGGAACAGTAGGCAAAGAACCCTGCTATTAGGGACCACAAGCTGTAGTAACACTACAGCTAGTAGTAATACTACTGCTACTGGGAGGCAGGGTAGCACTGAAGGATGAGTTAAGGCCCATAGGTAGTTCCTAATGACAGAAGAGGAGAATTGTAGTGCTAGCTGGGGACAAGGAAGACTTAAAGATCTTCCTCCCAGTTGGGTGGGTAAAGGAAAAAGGAAGGCATGGAATAGGTTAACCCAAGAAACTCACCTTGGAGTATTACAGAGCGAACCCTGGATGTCACTAAGACTGAGATGTCACTGGCCTTTCGAAGACAAGACCTGAGGGGGCAGATGAGGAAGAGGAGGGAAGAATGGTAAGCCTGGAAGAAAGGAGTGATAGGTCATGGGATGGAAAAGAGGCAGACTCCAAAATTCTGCCCATTCTTCTAAGGAGCAGCATATAAGAGTCTTCTTGGGAAATCAAAAAAGCTAATGGAAGGCCATTTGGGAATTCAAGTTAACAGAAAGTTGGGGTAGGTTGAATTATATAAATTGTGGCTGGAAAATGCAGGTGTACCTGACGTAATCCAGCCATCGTGTTCCTTCCAAGGCCGAGAGCCATTTCTCCTCAGCTGCAGATGAGTCTGAGAGAGAGGAGAGGGGTCAGAAGGACAAAGAGATCTGGAGAACTCAGAATTTATGATTCAGGGTCTGCAGCCTTTAAGAATAAGTTGGGTAAGGGTTACTCAGGACTGGGGATAGAAATAAACAGTAACTGTAAATGGTCATAAGGCTACTACAATTAAATTGTGGGGACAGTTGTACAACCACGTAAATGTAATAAAATTCACTGAACACTTAAGATGGGTGAAGGCTGGATTTTATGGTATGTAAATTGTATCTCAATAAAGCTGTTAAAAAAATACACTAGGGATAGGAAGACAAGAAATCAGTGAGTCTGTGGGAGATGGGAGTTGAATAGAAAACTGTGGATCTTTGGCCTGAAGGGTTACTCATACTGTGACAGGCAAAAGGGTAAACCAGGTTAGGGTGAGCAGACCTAGGGGTGGGGGTAGGGGTCAGAGGTCATCTCACCAGGCAGGCAGAGGGCCCTCAGCTTCAAGTGGGCAAGCTGAACATCTGTAAGACTAGGCAGTTCATCCACAGCGTCCACCAGCACAACATCTGAATGCCCAGCCTGGAGCATTGACTCCACTGCTCTGGAGAGGAAGAAGTCACAAGGTAAAGGAACAAGTGTGTCCAAAACCTCCAACGCTTGCTTCTGCTCATCAAACCTCCCCTCACCTGATATCCTCTTTGTTAGGGTCGCTGGCTGTATAGAAGCCACCACAGCGGAGAAGATCACTGCCCCCAGGGTGATGCCAGGACAGGCGCTGCAGATGGTGGGAGGTTAGGATCACCATGGAAGAAACTCTTAGCCCCACCCTATCCCGCACCCATCCTGACCTCCCTCTACAACGACCCCCTCTGACCTCCCATAACCATCTAATCCCCAACCATCACCCTGGTCCCCACACTGACCGGTCCACGGCCCTGATGGAAGTGGCCAAATGTTCTCCTGACCTCACTGTCCAGAGTTCGCTTCGGGACCCAGAAGTAACGGGGGAGGCTATGGAATTGAGAGTTATAGTCACAGCTTGGCTCAATGAGCTCATTATAATGCAGACCTGTCATTACAAGGAAGTTGCTCAGGAGGGAATTATTTCAAGGGACCCCAGGTTTAGAGATCTAGGCAGTAAGAAGGATAGCTTTATGGGTCTCGTAAGAGGCTAGGGTTTGTGGGCAGTCCTAGCTTTAGAGGATCTGAGAACTGTGGGAAGATTGGGAGGGCAGCAGCAGTTGGGGTAGACTGGGGGATCACCTGGTGGCTACGTCGAACCTCTCATTAACAGTGCTGACTCTCCAGCCCTTGGCCCCCTGCTTTTTCCGCTCAGTCTCCCAGTCTTCTGATGTCTCCAAGAGGGGTATAGGTGGTTTTCTGGACCCTGAACTCTGGCCTAGGGAAGGAGTAAAGCACAGAAAAGAGGGAAAAGGAACCAGAGAGAGCTTCTCAGCTCTACTGTCCTCAGCCAGCCTCTGCTCTTCCCGATTTTTTACCCTTTCCCTACCCTAAAGCACCTTCACTCACCAGCCTTGCTCAGGGATATCCCTGCATACTGTTGGGCTTGACTGCTCTGAGCTCTGGCTCGGACAATGGCCATGGTCACCTGTGGAGGAAAGGGCATCCCAGCCTTTTGGCTCAGACTGAAGAAGTGAAGAGGAGGACATTGGTCCCATGTGTTGCTCAACTGTCTTTGCCACCAATAGGGAAGAGAGAATACCGTCCCAAGGAAGGGAGCTTCCACAAGTGGTGGGGACTAGGTTTAGGAGAACACATCCAGAACCTCAGAATCATGGAATGTCAATTCTGGGAGGAATTTCTGAAACAATCTGATCCTGTTTTTCAAAGGAAGAAGCTGTCATAATCCTCCTAATTGGCAGTGCTAGGCTAGAATTCAGGCCCCTTACTCTCATTACAGTATCCTCTATCCTAGCCTTTTAGCCTCTCCTTGAGGAGAGAAGCAGATAGAATGATGAGAGGGGTCCTAGGAGATAGGGGAGTAATAGGAATGCCAAGGAAAGGATCCCAAGGTTCTAAGGGGAGGAGGAGTCTTTGGGTTGAAGGCTTCTTACCTGAAAGGCCTGAGGCTCTAGTCCTCCAGCCTCAAAAGCAACTCTGAGCAGCCGGAAGTCTCGGCCATGAATGAGAATCTCCTCAGGGATAAATTTAAGTGGGGACCCTGGACGGAGGAGCTGGACTCTGGACAATCCACTCACTGAAATCAAGAGTTAGAAAGCAGTGTAGCCATGGATCAGGGTCCCTCTACAAGGAAGTCTTCCAGCCCATCCCACTCCATCCCTGCTGCCCTCTGAGAATAGAGGAAGGATGAGGAAGGGTGAGCCCCCAGTAAGCCCCTTCACCAACACCTCACACCCCACATCCCCCCACTCACCAGCCTCTAATCGCCCAATGTTGACCAGGACAAAATCATATTCACTGCTCAGGGGAGTCTCCTAGAGGAAGCACATGACTGATGCTAAAGACATCTGAAATCTTGCTCATTATCCTACCTTGGCAATCCCTAACCTCCCTAGAGACAACCCCTTAAACATAAGTCTCCCTGTCTCACTTATCTAAATCCTCCTAGACTCACCAATCCATTTCTCACTAACTGTGCTTTCCACTGGCCTAACCATCTCACCTGACTCCGTTGCCATCCACAGGGCTGGAAGGTGACCCTCAAGTTGGTGCAGATCAGGGTTCCAGGCAATTCAGGTTCCAGCCCCTTTCTTACCCCTGGGGCCCATGCTAGGATCTGCTCCCCTACATGGGAAGGGGGGAAGTCAGGTTATGACTATTCCCAGTGTCACCCACACTGGTATACACCTATTCCTCTGAGACAGAAGGCTGTAAAGAAGGAAGATTAAGATCCTCCCCTAACTCCACTAGAACAAAAGCTTAGGAGGAGGTCATTTGTATTCTTTTACTCTAGAGCTTAGAGCAGTGCCTGGCACAGAGTAGGGAACTCAAATAACTCTTAAATAAATAAATGAGGAAAGGGAGTAACAGAGGACCATTAAGGTCCACACTCCTAGCCAACTCTGACAGAGAAGAGAGCAAGCCTCAGCCAGAAGCACTTTGAGCAAGTAGAGGAATACAGAGGTATCTTTGGTGAGGTTTGAAGCAAAGTTTGAGCAGGATGAAATCTGGAAGAGTCTTTGGAGATTGGAAGTATTGGAAAGGAAGTTATTACCTGGGAGGCATCCCGTGGCCAGCTGATGGCCAAGCTGACAACTCCTGGACTCCAGCATCCCAGTCCTCTGGACAGATTTTGGTCCAGATCGCTGTGAAGGGTGTAGGGTTAATCCCCAGGCCTCTCCAATCCCGGGATCCGGGATTACCTCAGCAGCCACGGTTGGAGGCCTACACTCAGACTCAGGGGAAACTGAGATCAGCGGTTGTGAGGAGTTTAGGACCCAGTTGGCAGACAGTAAAGGGAGGGGCTGGTTAATGGATAATGAGACAATGAACTTGAGACTGTGAAAAAGACCAAGATCCGTCAAGCAAAGTTGATATGGGACACACCCTCCTCCTCTTCTAGCTCCTTTCCTAGCTCCTCTTTTATCTCCATATCCTCCTCATTCACACCGTCCTGCCCATGGTGCCCTTCCCTCCCAAACCCAAGTCTCCCCTCCTTACCCCCATGTCTGGCTCCGCCTTCTGGGGGGCGATGTTGAAACTCTGGCCCCGACCCCCCCACCACATTTCTCTGGCTCCATCCGGGGACGGAGCAGTGAAGGGTGGGAGACCTTGAAGATGCTCAAACCCCTTAGGGGTAGGCTGAATCTTGTAGTTGAGAAGAGGGAAGTCAGGGAGAGGGGCAGGGGACAGCCCCAGGGAAAGGAGCGTTTGAGGTACACGGAGCACGATTAGGGGTCTTTTGAAAGGTGTGTCCAACCCAGCTAGAGGAGGCTCCTCGGAAACTTCAGTCGACTCTGGAGAGGGCGGGAGAGATGCCCAGCCCCTTAAAGGGGAATACACACAGTTTTGGAAAAGTGGAGGAGCCTGGAAAAGGTGAGGAAAAAATGGATAACTGGGGGGAAAAAACCCAGATTCTTTCCCCAACCCTAGATCCTATGCTCTTTCTGTTCACAAGCACTGGAAAGTATTTGAGGGGAGCAGTAATACCGAGTATTAACCCGGAGTAATTTGGGCTCCTTTTTTTTTGTCTTCTTGAAGGGGGTGGTGCAGTGGGAGGAATGCAAAAGCAGTTCAGGCTTCCTTGCTGCCTCCCCTGACACACCTGTTAGAAGTAGTAGGGAATTGGGACTCAGGGGATTTTTTGCCTGGGGAGGCCCAAGAAATGAGGGAGAAGAGTTAAAGCATGTTGTATATGGTTCTCCGGGGAGCATGAAACATACCTCGTGTGGAGGGTGCCCTGAGAACACTGGGGAGAGAAATGGAAATATCTCTTGGTCACAGACAAGTACAGGAGGGTATGTGCAAGTTCTGGGAGTAGAGGGAGGCCCAAGAAAGAGATCTTACTCCAAAACACACACACACACACACACACACACACACACACACACACACACACCCCGTGTGGGAAACCAGAGCCCACTCCAGGTACATGATCCCTCCCTCCAACCCAGACATCAGATCTCCAAATTAATGATTCATGTTCTGGACCTGCAAAACTGAGGGCTGAAAACCTCTATCAGTTCAACAGCCCCATCCTCCTGCAACCAGAGGAGCAGAGGTGGGTGGGGAGGACCCTAGGAGGGAAATAAAGGAACTGCAGTTAATGGCGCCTGGGTAGAAGGCTAAAGTTTGCATTTAGATGCAGAAAAAGACAGGAAATGCAATACAAAATAAGGGTTAACAAGCTGCTGTTTTATTGATGTTTGAGTCTGTACAGAGGCAGCAGACCTTAGGTGGGGGCCCCAGTTTTCCAAAGTGACACTCAACTCTCCCCTTAGCACACACCCTTCCGGCCTCAGCTGTAAAAGTTCCCGGTCTTGGCTGCTACTGTGGAAATAGTGAAGATATTGGGACACAGGAAGTTAACTCGGAACAGAGGCATACACCTGCTAGGAAGGTGGCCCAGAAGCCTTATTCTAGAAGTCCTAAAAGCTCCCAAGCACCCCCAACCCCACCTACTTTCCATGGTCCTCAATCTCTTAAGGGAAGAAATACTTCCCAAGGTCTCTTGCCATAGGAAGAGCTGTGTTCCACAATTTTAAAATCCCATTCCCCATTTTCCTCCTCCCCACCACCCTTCAAGAGCCTCATTCTATTCTTCATATTTTGAGGTATAGCAGCAGCAGAGGAATCTAGAGGGGAAAAAAAAAAAAATCAGGGGAATGGGGGGGTGGAAGCCAGAAAAAAGTTGGTGACTTGGATGAGCAGGGGGATGAAAAGGGGAAGCAGCTGAGGGCTAATGGGAGGACCGCCTCTCCGTATCCCCCACACCAGCAGAGGTTTTAAGTGGATGGAAGGAAGGATGCAGAAGCATGGGGCCATATCAGATTTTTCCATTTTCAGGATCCTGGTCTGGTTGCAGGTCTGTGCCAAGAGTGAAGGCTGCTGGGAGGGGCAGCTGGAGGGGGGGGGGGCGGAGCTGAGTGACTCACTAGATGAGTCACAGATCCAGTTATAAGCACAGAAAGAGGCCATCGTCCTCCCCACCCCTACCTCGCTCTGATTACCGTCAGCCAGCTTCCATTCCTCTTTCCTACCGCCCCTAACCCACGTAGCCAGTGAAGGGCGGTGGCATGGAGAAAGTCTCCATGAAGACGTCATAGTATTTTGTTAAGCTACTTAAGTACAGGGCCAAAACACCCTGAGATTTGCAGGCTGGGTATTTGACAAAGTGAAAGAGACAGGAGTGCCTGTGTGACTCACTGAATCTGCAGTTGAAGGGCCTGGAGGGGAAAAAGAAATTAGAAAAATCTGGGGTGCAGGTGATTCCAGGCCGGGAAGGGCTTCCAATGCCGTCATCCCATCTGTGTCTAGGGCACTGACTGGAGAAAGATGACCCAGAGTCTAGAGTCACTGGTGTCTGAGTAACTCAGAGACCGTCCTCTCCAAAGTGCCTTCATGGGAAAGACAAATGTGGCTGGAATCCTGGATGTGTGGCTGTTTAGAAAGGAGACCATTCGGAACCAGCTCCATTTCTTCTACTTCTGTTATCACTTCCCAAATACACAATACGAAGGCATTGCTAACTTTTATTTTATTGGTCTGGGAGCTTTAGTCTCTCTTGAGAAGAAACTGAGCCAAAGAGTGCTTCCCTCTAGGCCCTGTACAGCACCAAATTTCACACCATCCCCACTCCATACAGAGACTGAATCTTAAAAAAAAAAAAAAAGTTTTGATATAATCTTTTTATTTTGTAGATAGAATCCAGTATGGGGGAAAAACTTTTTATTAAACCTTGTAACTCCCAATAAAACGAACACAGATTAAGGTAGGAAACTGGAGACCTATCCTATAGAATACCTGCTCCATCAGGGCTGGGGTGGAGAATGTAGGGTGGAAGGACAGCACTGTCTTAAAAGGGGAAAAATAAGAACCCCAAATATTTCCCCTCTCCAATAAAAACCTCGGTAGGTACCCCAATGCCCTGGATTAAAGGAACTAAGTGCACTTATTTAAGACCAAGAGATCCCATCCCTCAGCCAGGATTACAGGATCTGCCTTCCCCTTCATCCAAATACCCCTCCTTAACCAAGGAATTCTTGCTCATTTTGGGTGCACATCATGTACCCCTCATCTTCCCTCTCCCCAGCACAGTAATTGCATGGGCTTGCCTCTCCCACCCCCTCATCTTCCCAAAATACCACAAACCAACCAGAGTCTGTTTTCATTTCCCAGGCATTATTCCTTCACCCTCCATCCCACACAACCCCTCAAAGAATAAAGCAAAACAGTCTTTACTCATCCCTACAGAAAAACATCCATTGACTCAGGGCCCCTCATCCTTAGAATGGAGAATTTTTTTTTTTTTTAATGCTTCAATATATAGTTACCTTCCCAAATTAAACAAAAATAATTTAATTCTGAATAAAAAGCTATAGGGCCTAAAAAAAGCCCTATTCTATCATACTCACCCCTAGACAACCCCCCAGAATTTCTACTTTTATTTGAAAAGAGGTCAAATAAACTGGGATTGCTTAGTTTAGAAATCAAAACAAAAACAAACATGACACAAGTTTTCTGTTTTTGTTCATCTGTCCTCAGTTTTTAAAAACAAAACTATTAACTAGAATCTAGTAACAAATCAAGTCCAAACACAGCAGTCCAAAGGAGAATTAGAACTTTCCTGGTTTTACTCTCTGGGAAAACCCCTGGTTTGTTCCCATTCCTCTTGGTCCAGGCCAGAATCCTGTGCAGGAGACAGGCGCCGATGGGAAAGCTCAGTGAGCTGTGCCAGGTGCGAGCTGGGGCCCCCTATTGTTTGGGTGCACGTAGGGGATGGGGATGGAGGCTCAGAGGTGATGGTCTCACCAGTGTTGTTCTAGCCCCAGAGTGAGGTGAGCAAGGCACTCACTTCGGGCACAAAATTTAAGTGGTGCCCCAAAACTCAATAACCAATATACCATTTTAACGCAGTATTTTTTGAACATCAAAACCAATGTAAAACATCCACAACGAACTAGCTATCAAAATTGTAAGGACAGGATTCAACCCCACACTTGGTCAGTTCAGCTTATTTCCCCCACCCTAATCTCAGTCCCATTTGATTCTTAAGATTTTGATATTTTATTCATCATGCAGTTTTTTTGCATTGTATTTTAAATACTGCATTAAAACAGTATTTATCTTAATCACTGAGATTTCAGTACCCCTTAAAGTTCTGTACCTGAGAGAAGTACTCATCTTGTACTTGTCCCAGCCCTGTCCAGAAATATGTATATCCCCTCCTTTGGAACCGATTTCCTTTAACCTCAGTGATTACTGAAAACCATTCTATTTTCAGATAAAAGCCCAAGAATTAATAGCCATAGGAAATGATTAAATCAACAGACTATCAGATTTGAAAAATGAGTGACTTTGGAGTCTGCTGAGGAGAGAAGAACCTTTCTAAACTCTGAGCAGTTCCAATGAAGAAGATAGTCTTGACATCAAGTCTTGATAGGGTGAGCAGTTCCAATGAAGAGGATAGTCTTGACCAAGGGGGAAATGGGATGACAACTTTCCTGATTGGGCAGAAGCAACATATGGCAATTACAAATGTCCCCAACACACACACACACACAAACACAACCAGCCCACATCCAGTTTAGAGCAAATGTGGGGATGACATTCCATGAGATGGGTTAGGAGTACATACCTCAAAAGAGAAATCCACATACAGGAAAACAGCCCCAATTAACACTCTGAACACTTAAGTACACTTATTCCCCTTCTTCATAGTTACCCAGGAGTGTATACAATTGCATAGTTGATTTCCGCCCCCCCCCACCCCCCCCCGGCCCAGGGGGGTGGGGAAGGAAAGAAAGAAAGAAAGAAAAAGGAAAATTGGCCCAGGATAGGTCCTCCAGTTTAAAGCTCTTAGAAGTGGTGCTGGCCAGAGTAAAGGCTGTCCAGACTTGTGCTTTGTGCAAAATGCAAAGGCGCTCCCCATTCTGTGTCCATAGGCCCATTCCCACCCTCTGGGGAAAAGGCCTGAGTCAGGGAAAGGGGGAAACCCAAAGACAGATCAGCTCATTGGGAGTAATCTGTGATCTGTGGTTACAGTTCACTAAAATATATTTCTCTACCTTTTTATAAACTGCCCCTGTGTTTCAACATCAATCCTATTATCAAAAATATGTCTTCTTATGAAGTATTTTTTGTCTTATTTTAATAAACTAACCACAGATTAAGGTCAGCTATGGCTTAACAAAAGAAGCCGGGATGTTAAGTTCATTCTCCAAAAGTAGATAGGAAGGAGAAAGAATCATTTAAATAGGAAGAAAAAAAATCATTTTTTATAATGTTTTTGCTCACTGGGGTTTTGTTTCTTCTTAAAAAAAAAAAAAAAAACAGTTAAGATAAGTTGCTTCCTACAGAAACACAGCAGCAGAGGATGGTAGTACTCTAGGTTTTTGGTTTTGTTTGAAACAGTCTGGCCAAAGGTCTGTCCTGCTCCCGCCCCTCCCAGGGTGCACTCACACCCCAATGTGTGGTTATTGCTAAGTAGTTACAAAAGATCCCCTGTGCACCCACTCACCTAGAGAAGATTCAGCCCACACAGCTGTTCTTCTCATCACTCTTCCCTTCCCCTGAGGGAACATTTTTTTTTAATAAAATTAAAATCATTAAAAAAAAAAAATCACAATCTTAACTTAGCTGAGCTCAGCCCTCAAAAAGGATGAGCAAAAGATACAGGGCAATCAGCAATCTCCTCTCAAACTAGAACAGATGACAGATGGCTGTTTAGAAGGAAATAAAACTTGAGAGGAAAAGGATTCCCCTTTTAAATTCTTCCCTTTCCCATCTCAATAAATGGATGTAAACTAACCCCCCTCCTAATAAGCACCCATTGAGCACACATTACTGCCTTGTCTTTCCAGATCCTTCAGGAGGAAGAATTGATCCAACCCTAATTTCTACCTTAATTCAATTCAATAGCAAATCTAATTCCCCAGTTTCCCTCCACACTCCCAACTCCACCGTCATGTACTTTTTTCCAACCTCCAAGAACTTTGGTCTGTTTTCTCTTTTATTGACTGAGAACCTCCTTTGCCTGCTCCTGCCCTGGGCCTCTGCCTGCCTCCCCACCCCCACACACTAAACCTTCCCCTCGTTTCCCTTGGTCTTGGGGTGTACCCAAGCAGTTATGAGACAGAAGCATCGCCTTTCCCCCTTGTACCTCCTCAGTCCCAGCAGGACTGAGGAAGGATGAGCGAGGCCCTCCAGGCACCGTCCAGCCCTGACCTGCTCTGCCCAGCCTGGCAGCTCTCCAGCGCACACACACTTCAAAAGTTTCCAGCCAGGCTCCCACCATCACTGCCTTTGCCCCATCCGCATGGGAGCTGGGTCTTGATGAGCTAATTCTTTGAGCTTAACTCTCTTTGTTTAGCCCCCCTTGCCCTCCAGGGCTCCCCCTCAGAACCTGTGCACCAGCAACTCCCCACCCGGTTCACACTCCCTCCTCCGCAGTTCTTCCCTGTAACAGCAGGAGCAGAAGTTGTTTGTCTCCGGGTGTCCATAGAAGCTGCAGTTCGGTTGTTTGCATTTGGTCTGGGTTGGAGGAAGCCCCCGGGGACCTCCAGCCCATCCATCTGGCTCAGGGGGCTCTCTGTAGCCGTTGCTATAGGAATCAGCCACGCGGAAGGGGGGTGGTAGCAGTGTGCCCCTGTGCCCATCCTTGGAGTGGCTGCCTGGCTCCAGAGAGGGGATGCAGTCCTGATGGGGGTAGGGTTGCCCTTGAGGGCACTGTCTGGGGAAGGTGGCATAGGGTGGTAGGCCCCCCCCACAAGGACCTCCTGCCAGCTGCCTCCGGGGTTCCTGGCAGTGGACTCCAGCCCCAGCAGGGCGAGGGATGGTAAAGCCCCCAGGATAGCCAGCAGAGAACGCCACTGGCTTGGATTCTGCTGGGGGTGCTGGCAGCAACTCCTCCCCGCCATCTGGCTCTGGCTTTTTGGCTGGAGGAGGCCCACTCCCTAACCCGCCATTCAGGATCTTCCTCTCCACCTCCTTCTGCTTCTGCTCTGCCAGGAATCTCTCCTCAGCATCAGAAAGGTAGCGCTGGATCATCTCCTCCTGGTACTGATGACGGTGACCCATCTTCAGGGTGCCAACAAAAATAAACTTCCCCTCCCCTTGCATCGCAATCCTCATAATGCTCAAGCTCTGCATCACCTCCTGGCTGTACTTGCTCCCTCCGTTACCCACAGACTCAGACATGGGCTTCTCAGACACGGCCCCATCCCCCACTGCCTCCTCCTTGCCACCCTTCCAGCTCTTCAGCGAGTTCTTCTTCTTCTTCTCCAGTGTCTCGGTGCCGCTGCTCACCCCTGACCCCGTCCCCACCCCTCCCGGCTTAGAGCCCTTGCTGTGCATCAGGCCTCCCATATTCTTCTTGAGCTTGCTGCCCAAGGTTTTGCCGAAGCTGCCCAGTTTGTTGGCCACAGAATCTGCTCTCTTCTTGTCTTTCTCCCGACCTCGCTTTGACTTCTCTTTCCGCTTGCTGCCCTCATTGCTCGTAGAACTGCTGCCAACTGACTCCTTGTCTGAGTCCCCAGACTCAGGAGTGGACCGGGGCTCATCTCCAGCTGAGGCTGTGGGGGACTCAGGTTGTGCCAGGGGAGCCTGGAGGATGTAAGAACAGGATTAATGGTTCTAGTCCCGTGGAAAAGGACCAATAACATCACCCCTGTGCACTCCCTCTCTGGAGTGCCTGCCTAGTTCCAGTGAAGGGCGGCTGTCATGGTGGGGTAGGGTCACCCAGGAGGGCACTGTCCTTCCCTAGCTCCAGTCAGCTCTCCCATGGACCAGGGAAAGACGTACCTAATACCTAAAATGCAATCTGACTCCCTTCTGTAATAAGGAGATAAAAAAATGAAGCCTGACATTCTTCTAGAGCAACGGGCAACTATATAATACATGGAGAGGAAGAACATTCCATAGATACTAGAATATTCTTTATTATAAATTTGTCTCTTTTTAAAAGATTTTATTTATTTGGCAGAGAGAGAGTATACAAGTAGGGGGAAGTGGCAGGCAGAGGATCAAGTGGGACTTGATCCCAAGACCCTGAGATCATAACCTGAGCAGAAGGCAGAGGCTTAACCATCTGAGCCACCCAGGTGCCCCATTACAGATTTCTCTATGCCTGGGGTGCCGAGGTGGCTCAGATGGTTGGGTGTCTACCATTGGCTCAGGTCATGATCTCCAGGTCCTGGGATCGAGCCCCATGTCAGGCTCCCTGCTCAGTGGAGAGTCTGCTTCTCTCTCTACCTCTCCCACTGCCTGTGCTCTCTCTGTCTCTCTCTCAAATGAATAAATAAAATCTTTTAAAAAAAAATTTCTCTATGCCAGATTCTGCCCCAAATTAATCTCCAGGAAGACGTAACTAACCACAACCAAGCCTAACCATTCTGCAACCCCTCCACTTTTAGATATTCAGCACTGGGGTCTGGCTGTTTGCCCTGTTCCTGTGTTCCTGTTCTATTTAGAATGATGACCTTCTCAGAACCTACTGGATCAGTCTCTTAAGGAGACTTAAGCAATTCTGTCTCTCTGGTACCTGCCACAGAAGTCTACATATGTAAGGCTTGGAACAAAGTAATGACGATCCAAAGTTCACCAAAAAGTCTAGAAAGCTTTTCTTGAAGAATGTGTTTTAGTATCAAAAAGCAGAGCTGGAGAGGAGCTATGGAAAATGGAGGGCACTAACAGGTAAAAAGGCAGAAAAGAGTGTCTTTTGGAACTCATCTGATATTTTCCAGTTATTCCTAACCTTGAATGGTTAGCTATCACTCAGAAGCGATTTAGAAGGAGACCATCACCAAATCACCTTGCTAACCCGTCACTGAAATCGAGGCCGGACAGGGTGGGGTGGGAGAAGTCCTCACCTGTGCGTCGGAGGACACTGGGATCCACTTCACATTCATGTAGCCATGCAGCAGATGCAATTTGACCTCTAGGGACAGGATTACACTGTGAAGAAAAAGGAAGAATTAAAAACATCCCATGAGGGGCACCTAGGTGGCTCAGTTGTTAAGTGTCTGCCTTTGGTTCAGGTCATGATCTCAGGGTCCTAGGATCGAGCCCCACATCAGGCTCCCTGCTCAGCAGGAAGCCTGCTTCTCCCTCTGCCACTCCCCCTGCTTGTGTTCCCTCTCTGTTTCTCTCTCTCTCCGTCAAAGAAATAAAATCTTAAAAAAAAAATCCCATGACCTTTAAAAAACAAAGTGTGTGATCCAGTTGGGAGGATGGAAAAGGGCTACATGGCTTGGGACTCAGACAAGGTTGGGTCTGAATTATAGCTCCACCAATTAGTACTAAGCTTTATGACCTTGAGGCAAGTCACTTCACCCTCCCTGAAACTCAGCTGGGGTTGGTAATGGACATAGATAATATCTACCCTGTAGTATTGTTGTGAAGATTAAAACAGTATTGGAAGGGACCCAGCATAATGCCTGGAAAACAGGAAATATTGACTGAACAGTAGCCACTATTGTTGTTGGTGTAAATATTATTAAGACGGAACTTTTGATATTTAGGTGAGAACTTATTTTGAAAGCCATAAATTCGGAGTTTTTAAATCAAACCCTCTCCATTAGATCCCAATGTCAGGAGCCCAAAGAAGGAAACACTGGACAGGAGGTAAGAGAGGAGCTTTTATACCCATACCCTCTTTGTAGGAACCCGTGGAAGGCAAAGGCGGAAGACTAAACCTGCTTTGGGAGGCCGCAGGGAGGGGGGCTGTCAGAAAGAACAAATGTTTCTTGCTATTTAAATTCAGAAGGCAAAAATCCAAAGCAAACTAACTATTTTGGTCAGTTACTTAAAAACCCCTCTCATGGACTGCCTGGTTGGCTTAGCTGACAAAGTGCACTACTCTTGATCCTGGGATTGTGAGTTTGAGCCCCATGTTGAATGTAGAGAGTACTTAAAAAATAAAATCTTAAAAAAATTTTTTTAAATAAAATAAAAACCCTCTCACTTGGGCTGGGATTAAAAAGAGTGACTTGATTATCTTGATTTTCTGATGACTGTTTTGGAGACTCTGGGATGTATCAGTAGATGACCATTCCTCATATTATAAGGAAAGAACAAGTCGCAGTCCCAGGATTTCCCTCTCTTTCATGGGGAGACAAAGCAGCTGCATGTTCCAAGAATCCTGGTGCCCAACCTGTCCCCTGTGTTTCCATCTTCCCAAAACTCCGGAGCTAGGATGTGACTGTCTTGCCTCTAAGCTGAGAAGAGTCTCGGGGGAAACGGATGCTGAAGTGGAAAAGACACTTCATAGATGGGAAGGCTACGCCTGCCTCACCTGGCCAATCGGACGTTGTCACTGTCATCTTTGCCCCACTCCCAGCCCTTTCCAGGGTCCACAGCAAAGTGCAAGGGCAGCAGCTTATGCTCTGAATCTGTAAGTGGGATCACAGCTGAGGAGGAAGAAACATGTCATCAAGGAGTCTCCTTAAGAAGAGAGGAAGGAAACTGAACACAAACTGACTTCATTAAAAAGGAGGCTGGATCGTATCACAGGTCTCAAACTGAGCTCACTCCTCAGTTTTCACATGTGAATTACACTGGCATCAAAAACAGACAGACTGGTTTTCCCTCACTAGCCAACACACAATTTAGGCCACTAATCTCCATGACTCCCCACCAGTCAGTCAACAAACACTCATGATATTCTTGCCAGTTAATGTGGATCAAAAAATTCAAAGCATTATTAAGACAAACACAGCAAAGCATCACTAGAAAGGTTCTATAACCTTAATACACACACTCTTCACTCCAGAACAGGAAGCAGCAAATATAGGCAGGCTACTGTTTTTTCCCCAAAGTTCTTTGTCAAAATGTTTTTATGTTTAATTTAAACACCCTGGAGTATCGTTGGCTTAGTAAAACCTTATCAGTGTGCACTGCCTGGGCTTGCATGTCACTTAGTTCTTCCCTCCTACACTCTCTCCCATTTCAGGTTTTCCAAGTGAAAATAAAGCACACCCAAAGACAACAACACCGCATTCAGCACCTTGGTCCTTGGCGTTCTCCTTCTGTTCCATGGACACAAGTGCAGAGAAGTGGGCCTGATCATAGGCAAGCACCAGAGGGGAGCGGTGACACTGGCTCGCTGGGACCTCCAAGGGCAGATAGATTCCCCCAAAGGGAATAGGAGCGAACGCTGCAGCAAACCACAAAGACTGTTATTCAGGATGTGTTCTTGCCTAGAGGGCAATCCCCACGCCCCACTCTACCAAGGGAGCTCCCCTTTCACTCACTCTAACCCCTGGTTAATCATTCTTTCTTAAGTTAAGAATCCTCATCAATTAACCCCAACTGCTTTGCATTCAATCTCTATAGAGAATTTTGCATCGTTCTAATGTATATCTTGTCTCTCCCCAAGGGTCCATATAGCCCCTTCCTTCCCTCCTCTCAGTGCTTAGGCCAAGGCTCTGCAAACAGAAGGTGCTCAGGGCAGGGAGGACTGACTCACCTTCCCCTCCAGAGTCCCTCAGCATGGTGTCGGCCACGACGACTATGGGCCTCCTAAGCACATGGGCAAGGACAAAGACGTGGAATTCTTCTAGGCTCTCATATACAGGCTCCTCTGAACTCTCCACCCTGGAGTTGCAGGAGGGGAGACAGTGGAAGGGGTACAGCGGAGGGGAGAGGGAGGAAAATCAAACAAGACACCCCTGAAGACCAGTCCCACAAAGAGGAAAAAGAGGAATGTCCTTTCCTGGTTTTCTAATCTTAAGGCTGCCATGGACATAGCTGATTATTTTATGCTACCATGGCTATTTCTATTCCTGTTTCAGAGATGAGGAAATCCAAGAAAGATTTGAAGGCCCTAGGGCTAAAGTAGTGTTAGGAATCTGGAAGTAATCCCTTGGTTAAAACCAATCTTGCTCAATAGCCTTCCCCAATCTGCTTTATCCGATAGCTCAGGACACAACTGTGTAGCCTCACTTTACCCATCACAACCGCCCACACATCACATGCATCAAGTCCTACATAAAAAGGAAAAAAAAAAAAAGGAAACAAAAATTCCTCTTCCTACGTTCCCTTACGTGAAAAAGAGCATCTCACACCTCACCATATCTACCTAGTAGCCAAACACAAGTCTGAAATAGTTACTCTTCTTTATCTCTCATCTTAATCACCTAGCTTGACCAATTCTATCTCTTACCTGTCTCTTGTGTCTCTCTCCTCCCGCCTGTCTGCAACCCACCACTCTTGATCACACCCATGGCCTATCTCCTGGATCACTACAACCGCACCCAGTCTCACTGCCCTCTTCTTCATCAGCCACTCTGCTAGCAGTGTGTTCAAATACACGAATTTGCTCCTATCACCCACGTATACACAATTCAGTGGCTTCCTGCCCCCTGCAGCAACATGATTCAATACAGGGTATTTGGTACAAATGCAAATTTCTAGGCCATAGCTCAGTCCAACTCAATTGAAGTTCCTTAGGGTGGGGGCCCCCAAATCCACACTTTAACAAGCCTCCCAGATTATTCTTATGCACACTGAAGTCTGGATAGGTTATAATTTTTAACTGTGTTACAGAAAATTTCAAAATTTTAAACATTCAAAACTATAAAAAATATTATACCTAAACTCTCATGTAACCATCACCCAGCCTCAACAATTATAAAACACATGGTCAGTGTCATTTCATCTAGACCTTGATCTATTTTACTATAAACCCCCACCCCAACCCACCAGATTATTTTGAATCAAATCCTAAACATCTTATCATTTCATCCATAAATTTTTCAGTTTCTATCTCTAAAAAAAGAGAGGACTCCTATTAAAAACAACCACACAACCATTAATATCAGACTTTAAAAAAAATTTAACAATAATTAAACATACAGACATTGTTCATGTTTCCCCAACTGTCTTATAAATGACCGTATGTTTCCACTGGCTGATTTGTCTAAGAGTGTTTAAACTTAGGTTCTCTCTCCTTTATTATTTTCCTTGCAATATATTTATTGAGAAAACTGAGTCATGTCCTGCAGTTTCTCAAAGTCTGGACAGGACAGGGTACAACCGAACCCTCAGCATGGCACACACGACTCTAGTTATCCAGTCTTGTCTAGCACTCTAGACCATGTACCCTGTATTCTGGCAATGCCCAACTACTTGTAGTTCCCAGAACATAGCATGCCATTCTTACACCCTTCTGTACCCTTGCCACGGCCCCTCTCTTTCCTTCTGATATCCTCTTGGAATGAAGTTCTTTGGATGCTGAGGACTCAGTAAAGTCCTGGGGCACCTGGGTGCCTCAGTGGGTTAAAGCCTCTGCCTTCGGCCCAGGTCATGATCCCAGGGTCCTGGGATCGAGCCCTGCATCGGGCTCTCTGCTCAGTGGGGAGCCTGCTTCCTCCTCTCTCTCTGCCTGCCTCTCTGCCTACTTGTGATCTCTGTCTGCCAAATAAATAAATAAAATCTTTAAAAAAAAAAAAAAAGAAAGAAAGACTTCCTTCCTACTCCCCCGCTGAGCCACACTTACCCACCACAGTTGGCTCCATTGGTACCTAGATGCATGCGGGGTTCACTTGAGGCAAGCTTGATCAGCTCATTCCATTCCTTCTGCCATTCGTCCTCTGTGTACACCAGCCCTGACTGTGTGAAAGACAAGCCGGGGAGAACAAGCAGTTAAAGACCAGGTTCACGAGGCAGCAGCAATTCCAACTCACTCACACTGCCCCACTCCCTATCTTCTTAGCACTTGGCTTGTAATATGTACTACAAACTCAAGTCTCTTCTTCCTTTCCTAGTCAAGGTCCACAAAAGAACAATCTATGATTTCTCTCACACTTCTTTTTCTTCCATTCTTTTCCAGCCCATTTCAGTCCAGCTTGTTTCTGTCCTCCAGCCTATACACCTTACCGCACTTACACCACTTCACCTAACTGACTCTTGCAGAGAACAATGACCTTCTAATTGCCAAACTCAGTGGACTCTTTGGTTTTCATCTTCCTTAGTCTTCATGTAGCATTTCAACTCCTCATTAAACTTTTTTCTCCTACAGCTTCTTTAACTTCTCCTCTCTCTCAACTCTGTCCAACCCTAATAATATTGGGGTTGTGTCAACAATATCAGCAGCCTTAGCTCCTTCTGGGTGATCTCTTCTACTGCCATAATCTCATCCACTGCCATCTATACTCAGGATGCTAAAATCTCCCTCTCCATCCCAGGCCTCCTCTTAATTTTTATATTCACATCTAGCTGTCTACTGAAGACTGCCAACTGCCCTTGACTGCCTCAAAGTCTATACAGTTGAAACTAAACTCTTGGGCGCCTGGGTGGCTCAGTGGGTTAAAGCCTCTACCTTTGGCTCAGGTCATGATCTCAGGGTCCTGGGATTGAGTCCCGCATCAGGCTCTCTGCTTGGCGGGGAGCCTGCTTCCCCCTCTCTCTCTGCCTGCCTCTCTGCCTACTTGTGATCTCTGTCAAATAAATAAATAAAATCTTAAAAAAAAAAAAAAAAGAACTCTTGCAAAACCCACTCTTCTTCCTATATTCCTGCCTTAGTGAAGAGCACTGAATATCACCCACCATCCAAGCCAGAAACGAGGGACTTACTAAAGACTCCTCTCCTTTTACCCACCCCACACCTGATCTTAGTCAACAATTATTAAGCATGAACTACTGCAATGGTCCTTAACTGGTTTTACTACTTCCAGTCATGCATTCCACTGTTCTATTTTCTACAATATTACCAAAGAGGTTTTTCTAAAATTAAAATCTGATGTTTGCTTCCTGCTATAAATCATTTTAAGAATCATCATGACCTGGGGTGCCAGGTGGCTCAGTTGGTTAAGCGTCTGCCTTCAGCTCAGGTCATGATCTCAAGGTCCTGGGATCATGTCCCACATCAGGCTCTCTGCTCAGGGAGTTTGCTTTTCCCTCTGCCCCCTGCCCCACCTCATACTCCCTCTCTCTCTCAAATAAATAAACCTTTTAAAAAAGAACCATCATGACCTATTAAATATAGTTCAAAATCCTTAAGCAAAGCATACGAAGTTCACTTCCTGGCCCTACCCACCTCTCTAATACATCATTTACTTAGCTGTAGTTCCCTGAATGCACTGCGTTGCTTTATACTTGAGCCTCTGTCTAGCTTGTTTTTTCTGCGTGGAGCAACCCACCCCCTATCCACCTGGTGACCAATTTTGCAACTGTCAGGGCAGAACTCAAGTATTTCTTTTCTTTTTTTTTTTTTTTAAAGATTTTATTTATTTATTTGACAAACAGAGATCACAAGTAGGCAGAAAGGCAGGCAGAGAGAGAGAGGAGGAAGCAGGCTCCCCGCAGAGCAGAGAGCCTGATGTGGGGCTCGATCCCAGGACCCTGAGATCATGACCTGTGCTGAAGGCAGAGGCTTTAACCCACTGAGCCACCCAGGAATCTCTCAAGTATCTTTTTCTATGAAGCCCTTCCTAAATCTTTCTGGTAGACCCACTCTTTCCTTTGTGCTCTCCTTCCTCAACTGCTATACAGCCTTTATCACCATTTATCACTTTAACCTATTACTTTGGTACGATTATGTATCTACATTCCATCTCCTCCTACTACTCTTAAGGGCTGGGACCATGTTTCAGGCAATATGCTAGTGTCTACGATGTGATCAGTAATTAATAAATAGATGCTGACTAAAACTATAATTTTTATCAAAGGAATGGGAGAAGTGGTACAAACAATTTAAAAATATCATTTGCCTTTAGGATGTATATGATAATATGACAGACAAGTCTATGTTATTCATTGTATTCAGCTTACATTGGTATTTAAATGAGTTTATAAGGCTTAAACACACACTGACAGTAGAAAGAATCACACTGAAAACATGAGGGGCATGAGCAGCAAAATTTAAGAAGAATTAAAGAGCTGTTGTAAGCACATTTTAGTTTATGTTTTTTTTGAAGATTTTATTAATTTATTTGAGACCTAGCACATGAGCAGAGGGAGAAGCAGACTCCCTGTTAAGCAGGGAGCCCAAGGCCAGGCTTGATCCCAGGACCAAGGGATCACGACCTAAAGGCAGATGCTTAAGGGACTGAGCCACCCAGGTGTCCACATTTTACTTTAATAAAAAAAAGACAAAACTATGTTCTCTTTGTAAAATGCTGTATCGAAGCTTTTCAATTAAATATTGAAATACACTGAAATATACTGTATATTAATATGCAGTATATACTGTATATACTGATTGGTCAGTATATACTGACTAAGCACTCTGGTCACTCTTCCTCTCACCTATTTCAGCTTCCTGTTTTCATACACAAAGCCACTAGGTGGCGTACCCTGCCAACATGAAACTTTCCCTACTGGTTTGATTTTTTTGTTATTGTTTATTTATTTAAACAATCTCTACACCCAACCTGGGGCTTAAATTCATGACCCTCCCAGGTCAAGAGCCACATGTTCTATCTACTGAGCCAGGCAGGTGCCCCCATCCTCATTGGGCTTGACCACTAATTTCAACAAAAAACAAGAAGGCCTGGGAAATCAAAACCAATTTAGTTCGTGTGGTATTTGGTCCTTATTAAAAGAAGCCCCCCACAGTCCCTCATGCCTCCCTCCATTCTCATGCCCAAGGTGCAGTATAATGCCATAAACAGTCTCAACTAAAACAATTCTCTAGGCCACATTTCCAGTATGGAACTTTTAATGTGCTGTAAAATATTGTTCCTTTGATAGCCGCTATTCTCTATGCATGTATTTCCACTGGGGACTTTGAGGGGGAACAAGTGACCAAGAACAGAACTTGGGTATTTCTAGGTCTCCTAGCTAAACCCATAATAATCTAACCCCACCTTTAAAATTACTACAATAGCTTAAGAGCTGGAATTTGGCATGCCCATTCTCTGACTGTTGCTGTCACTTCGGCTTAATAGCTGAATGCTCTAGTTTGGTCTTTTCTTGACTGTGGAGTGGTCAAATGTAAGGTTAGGGATGGTGTGAGTTAAATAGTGAAGAAGGCAAATTTTCAGCTGGCTCTAGTTTAAGCAAAAGAAGCCCTCCACAAGGTCCAGGTCAGCTCACCGGGAAGCCATGGGACCTGGCAATAATAAAGAATGCCATCTACTTGGCCTTGCCCCTGTGCATTTATTTCCCCTCAGGAACCCTCTGGAGCAGACTAACTGATCAAAGACACCATTCTGAGCTTAATACCATCCCAATTTTAACAACTGGGTTCTTTGTTTTTAAGACAGAAACAGGACACATTCTACCTTCGTATTTTAATCTTCAGGATATAAAATTCTAATAACTTAAAAAAAAAAAACCCTCTTAGTTCTATATAATGGCCAGTTATGACAGAGCAATAAAAGGTGACAAGAAAGAAGATGGAAAGAAAGAGGGAAGTTTCTGAAGAGACAGTCCCATATTTATGCTAGAGCACCCAGCCATATACATGGCAAAAAACCACCAGATACTCACAAAGAGCACAAGATAAACACAGAAGACAGAGCGAGAGGAGAAAAGAGGGAGACCTGTTATCTTTATGTAAGTGGACAGTGTCATTATTAAAGTGAGGGATCAGCAAACTCTTTTATTGCTCCATCATAACCGTAGCTAGGAAATCTTTTAGGCTTTTTGGGCCACATGCAACTACTTGACTCTGCTGCTGTTCTAGTCTCCACAAGGCAAGCACTCAACGTAAACATACATACATAAATGAATGGGCAGGGCTGTGTTCCAATAAAACTTTTTTTTTTTTTTTTTTTTTTAAATAAAACTGTTGGTGGGATTTGTCCCACAGGCCATAGTTAGCTCAACCCTTGTTACGGGGATGGAAAGTACAAACAGTCTATTGTTACTTTCTTATACAAAAGCAGTCTCAACATCTGCTAAATTCCTGAGAAGTACCATTCAAAACTCAGTTTAACAGGCATGTTTTTAAAATTTTTAAACAAACAGGGTATGTGAAAAGCAAATAGTACATACAGCCAACGAAATTTTTAAGCATTTAGCATTTCTCTAAGAATTGAAAACATAGGGCGCCTGGGTGGCTCAGTGGGTTAAGCCTCTGCCTTCAGCTCAGGTCATGGTCTCAGGGTCCTGGGATCGAGGCTGGCATTGGGCTCTCTGCTCAGCAAGGAGCCTGCCTCCCCACTCTCTCTCTGCCTGCCTCTCTGCCTACTTGTGATCTGCCTCTCTCTGTCAAATAAGTAATTAAAATCTTTAAAGAAACAAAAAGAAGAGAAAACATAAGTCCTTAAAAATTGGTCTAGCATTATTATAAGCAAAACACCCCCAAACAATACAAAAATCCTGTGGACCTGTCATATCTTATTTTGTAAAAGATTACTACTGGAGACTTGCTGAGCATCTATCAGATGAGAAGCACAATGTTAGCTGCCTCCTCTATGGGTCTCAGCTTCTCCATGCTAGTTCTCATGACTCTATCAGAAAGGCATGGGCCCTGTGGTGTCTTCTGCATTTCCTACAACTTCCAGGATTACAAGGGGAGTACTACCAATTAAGCACCAAGAGACACTGCCTATTGGTACGCACTGAGCATTTCCTGTAGCCAACTCTGGAGGACAAGGTGCTCCCACCCAAACTCCCTTACCTCTTTGTTCTGCTGTGTCTGCTGCCACCTCCAGCGCCGTTTTAATGCCTCCTTCTCGGCTCCCTTCTCCATCAGTGCATACAAAGCTTTCCGCAGCATCAGGTCCCGATCGTGGAAACCCCACATGCCTGTGGCAAGGAAACATACAGTAGGACACCTTACCTTTATTAATTATGATGCACATACCCTAGCAGTAAGGAAATCAGGCTTAAGGCCAGGTTCAAAGAAACCCCTGTGGCTTAAGGGAGAGGTGAAAAGATGTTCCTACTCTGGAGGTTCAGAAACTTCAGGAACTTACAAGTGGGGGATACACCACATCCTACAAACTCCTGACAGAAAGCCCCTTACTAATATGCAAGTCTAACAAACTAAAATACAGAGTAGCAGCAGAAAAGATGGGTCTGGCACATGACAATCAGCATCAAAGCTGGAGGGATGGTTGGAAAATGAGGACTTTTTTAAAATCTAAGGCAAAAAACATATTGAATTATAAATAAGTTTTATAATTAAACAAATCTCACAAAAACTGATGAAAACATCTTTTTTAAATACCAAAAGAATAGATATTAAGGAGAATGATATACACATATAGCTTTATCCTGCTTACATACTTACTGCTCAATACTTCTGCAGGGTAGCTCTCCAAGTGGGACCCCTGCTAAATCCTATGTTCTACATATGATCCCTGAACAAGAGACTGAAAAGCCAGGGCAGGGCTCTCTTCCATCCCCTCCTACATGCCCACACCCATGCACATGCACATGTACACACACACACACACACGCTGTACGATCACTTCTGCATAAGATCAAGGTTAGTGGATTAAGTCCTGCACATGAGATCTAAATTCTGTTGCTTTCTTTCTGAGGGTGCGGAACACCATTTTCAAGACTCACCCAGAGAGGCTGCATGCAGGAGGCAGTTTCCATCCCCAGTAGTTGCCAAAGGAAGCAGCCTTTGGCAGGTAGGGTCCACACTCACCCACCAGTTCAAACGCCCTACGGAAACAGGAGGAAAAGGAGAGGAGCACATTATCCATAAAGCCCTTCCCACTTCCCTAGCTCTCTAACAGACTCCAAACTTGCCTCCTCTAGGAAGCCAACCCAGAATATTGCTACTCCTTATATCTTCTTCACTTACACCTAGTCAATCAGAACCTGAAGAACATGAATGGTGAGATCAGCAGTTCTTACATGGGGACCCCTGATCTAACCAATATCCAAGGGGACATTTGGCAATATCTAGAAATATGTTTGGTTGTTACAACTGGTGGGGGGATGCTACTGGCATCTAATGGGTAGAGGCCAGAGAGATTGCTAAACAAAATATAATGTACCAGGCAGCTCACACAATAAAGAATTATCTGGTCCTAAATGTCAACAGTGCTGAGACTGAGCAAGTCTGGGTTAGATGATGGGGCCCAGGTCATAGGTTAAAATCTGTGTTGGTCACCTGGTCTGGCTCTGACTCCTTCACTCTGCTCAGGAGACCAGTAAACATCATAACAATGAAGCTCAGCACAAATCCATCATCAGTAAAAGAAAAACAACCCAAAGCATGTATTCACAGGGTCACGTAGGTATCATCTGCACATATGACAGCATGTCGGCTTGTATGTGGTAGGACTTTAAAGACATGCGCAACAAGATAGCACATGAAACACCTTAGAAAATGAGCCTCGATTCTGTACAGTCATCCTTCTTCCCATTATTCACATGAGGAAAATATTTTGTGAATCACACTTCAAAGTCTCCTTGAATTACTGAAAAGTCAACAGAAAGAAAAACTGGCCTATAATCTCACTAGCCAGGTAACTTGCTAACTTTTTAAAAAAAGTATAGAGAGGCACACAGTTACTATAGAAGGGTGCAAAGGAAAAATGCAAGTTTCTTTCCCATGCCCCCACCTACCAGCCCCCAGCCTTTCTTCTAAGAAGTTTAACACCTGATTAGCTTTTCCCAGAATTCAAGCAGCCTCGCCCCACCATATTAACTAATTTTAACAGTAATTTAAGACAAATATAACTGTAAAGGTAGATAAATCTTTGGGGAAAGCTCATGTAAACAAATGGGACTTTTAAATTAATCACCATTGTGCATCATCTGTAGTATTGGTTCTTTCTGGTCACAAGGGTGCTCCAGAGCCAATTATAATTTATTTCTATTTTTTTCCCCCATGTATGGATTTTTAGGTATTGATTCCTGGGCCTTTCATGTGTATATCAGGTTTCCCTTCCATCAAATGGGAAATTTCCAGGGTAAAGTGTCTAATTTCATGTGATACGGTGAGTGCTGTGAAATGTGTAAGCCTCGCAATTCACAGACCTGTACCCCTGGGGCAGATAATACGTTATATGTTAATAAAAATAATTTTTTAAAAGAAGTGTCCAATTTGTGTCCCAAAAAGAAGCACCTAGCTCAGTACATGTTGATCTGACCAACTCATGACTTTGCAGTCAGCTCCCAGACTTAAACTAGAAGCTACTGGTCAAGGCCAGCCCCTCCATGTGGCTGCCTACCAGTGCAGAGCAGAGGGAAAAGCCCATGAAAAAGAGCACTCACTGACCTGCCTGTTCCAAGGCAACCAGCATGGACTGTTCAATAAGGTCTCTCTCTATGAAGCTGCGGAAGTCTTCATTATACACAGTGAGATCTGGAAGCTGGAAGGCACAGATGGGCATTTCCAGGGGGTGCTCACTGCTCCCCCCACCCCCACCATTGGAGGAGACATGGGACCGGGCCAGGGAAACAATGCTGGAGCTGGCGTGGGAGATGCCCCTAGACAGGCGTTTTTCTGCAATGAGAAACGGAGTTACCTTAGAACATACACAGCCCAGAGAACGTTCCACTCATGTGGTGATGATCACCCCTTGACAAGGCAGGGAAAAACTGTGAGTCAAACTAGCTACCAAACTTCCCAACCCTCTTTCTAAATCCAAATGTAAGTGGGGAAATATGGAGAGTAGTATTTTTGCAGGCACTTATATTAGCACCAAATATACATTCCTCTTTCTACCCTTTTTAAAAAATTTGCCTGAACTTCTCCCCATGACTCTGTCTTCTTTCACTTCCATTTCCCAACATAACAGGGACTCATTCATTTGGCAACTTGGTCACTGATAGGAAAAAGAGGCAATAAGGGAAATGGGGTTTCACTTTGCTAGACTGCATCAAATAATCACTCTGATAATCTTCACAGTTTTGGAGAATACAGGAAAGACTTCCCATTATAGAAAATTAATGATAAGGGTGCCTGGGTGGCTTAATCAGTTAAGCGTCTGCCTTTCACTCAGGTCATGATCCCAGGGTCCTGGGATTGAGCCCTGCGTCGGGCTCCCTGCTCAGCAGGAAACCTGTTTCTCCCTCTGCCTCGGCCTCTTTCTCCCTCACGAATAAATAATCATAAAAAAAATTAATGATAAATCTTACACATCTGGAAACTTTCTTATCTACCATTAATAGCATTTATTTACATTATCTACTACAACTTCTCTGGATTCATATTTGTCAGAAATGTATAGGTACAGTCATTCTCAATATACTAGAGAAAGACAGTAATGTACACAGTGCCCCAAATTATTATTTTTTTAAGATTTTATTTGTTAGGGACGCCTGGGTGGCTCAGTTGGTTAAGCAGCTGCCTTCGGCTCAGGTCATGATCCCAGCGTCCTGGGATCGAGTCCCACATCGGGCTCCTTGCTCATCAGGGAGCCTGCTTCTCCCTCTGCCTCTGCCTGCTATTCTGTCTGCCTGTGCTTGCTCTCTCTCCCTCTCTCTCTCTGACAAGTAATTAAATAAAATCTTTAAAAAAAAAAAAAAAGATTTTATTTGTTAGAGAGAGAGAGCACAAGCAGCGGGAGGGGCAGGCAGAGAGAGAAGTAGGCTCTTCACTGAGCAAGGAGCCTGGATCCTGGATCCAGGACTCGATCCCCGGACCCCAGGATCCTGATCTGAGCCAAAGGCAGACACCCAACCAACTCAGCCACCTAGGTATCCTTATTTGTTTTGATTACATGGCACTTATAATTCCTCATGAGATAGTCTGTGATCATAATCTGCCCAGTGTCATATTACAATCCATTTGCATGACTTGAATTTATATATAAAGATTATCAAAAGCTAAAAATTATGTTGAGAAGTAGTTCTTAATCCAGTACTTGCCAGAGATGGCATACAAAGTAAGTCAAGAGTTGTCTAAAGTTATTTTATAGTGATGTTATTTTTTAAACGATTTTTTTAGGTATTTAAAAAAGTATCATAAGCCCATGGTAAAAAAGCAAAACACTATCAAAAGATATAAAGTATTACAAAGAAATCTCCCCTTTATTCAAAATTTCTGATTCCTTCCCCAGAGGCAAACTTTTGGATCCTTCTAGAATTTTTTATACACATAGAAACACACATAGCTTTGGGCGCCCAGATGGCTCAGTCAGTTAAGCGACGGACTCTTGGTTTCAGCTCAGGTTGTGATCTCAAGGTCATGAGATAGAGCCTTGCATGGGGCTCTGCGCTTGGAGTGAAGTCTACTTAATACTCTCTCTCCCTCTCTCTCTGCCCTTCCCCCTGTGCGCACCCTCTCTCTCTCTCTCTCTCTCTCTCTTGCTCTCTAAAATAAATAAATAAATCTTTTTAAGAAAGCCCGTATAGCTTTTAAAATCATTTTTAACATGATTTATGTTTTAAAAACATAAATAAGAACATACTATATAAACTGCACTGCATCTTACCCTTCTCAATAGATTTTAGAGACTTTAAAAACAGCACATCAGGTTCTACCTAATTCTTTCCAGTGGCTGCGAGTACTCTGCAACATAAACGATTTTATTTAACTACTCCTCTACTAATGGACATTAAATATTGTTTTCAAGCTTTAACTTTTAAGCTTTATGCTGCATATGTGTATGTGCCCACTGAGGTCTATTTATTTAAAGGAGATAGATATATATATCTATATTTATATCTCCACGTGCACATACACATATGTGATAAATTCCTAGAAATCAAATTGCTAAGTCAAAGTATACATGCATTTCAAAATTTTGATACATACTGACAAATATTAACCTCAGAGGTAGATGGCGTGATCCTGTGAATTCTACATTTATGTACTTTATCTCGACAACTAGATTGTTCTCCTTTATCCATTTCCCTCCCAGTAGTGAAAAAGGCCTTCACAGAGGGGAATACTCAAGAAACAGTGGGACAGTGCGGGGCTCCTGCACCGAAACAGACTGAGGCCACCTCTGAACAGTTTGTCAAGGGAGCAGGGAGAGGAATAGGAGCATCTCCAAAGGATGGCTCCATTTAGCAGTCCCCTCACTCCCTTTCTACTCCTGCCTACAGAAACAGCCCTCAGTTACCCCAGTACCTTGAACGATGTCATCCTGACGCTGCAGGGTGGGTCGGGGAGGGCGGGCAGACTCTCTATCCGAAAACCCTTTCTCAGGGGTCCTGGAACCCCCACTCCCTTCACTAAAGGGTGGGGGCAGGTTCCCAGCATGGACTTGACGTAGCTGTTCAAAATCACTGAGGGCGGCACTCACGTCCCAATTCTTTCCTGGCAGGAGACAAAGCAAAAAATGAAATGGGTAGAGTACAGGGAAACTGGGGAAAGACATAAAACAATCACTCAAACCACCCTCTCAAAACTAACAAGCAAAATTCATGCGCATTTCCACCATTCTCCTGTTCCTAATTTTCTTCATTAATACTTCAGTCTGCAATACCACAATTTCTTTATTTACTTGTCCTTCCTAAGTCAGTTCTGTGAGCATTGAAAATTTGTGTCTCTGATCTGAAAGGGCCCACAGAGGCCACAGATAAAACAGAGGAAGCCTAAAGAAGTAGTGACTTGCCCAAATGCACAGCTAGCTTGCACCACAGAGAAGTGTGACTAAAGCCCAGGTCTCTCGATTCTGAGATCCAGAGAGTGCTTAGCCTAGACATGCATGCACTATAATGTCCTACACCATACAGAACTATATACAAAGGTATAAGTACATGCATTTTTCTAAAGAAAAAGAGCTGACAGCTGTCATCAGATTACCAAAAGAAACTGTTAACTGCCCCCAAATTTAAGAATCACTACTCTACTGAAGAGAAGACCCTAAATGTCACACTGGATTTTTCTGTTGCTTTCTCCAGTTATATTATTCAGTAAATAATATATTATATGATTGTTCACATTTCTTTCTATTCTATTCCACCTGCTACCCCCTCAGTTCAATTCCTATCATCGACTGTTCCACCTCCGATCCACTCTAAAGTATCCCATGAGATTAATCTTTCCAAAGCACAGTTCTGTTCCGTTTCAGTTCTGTTCTGTTCATTTTAGTTCCAGAATCAAAACTGCTAACTGCCTGCCATTGCCTACAGAGTAAATTCTAGGCCCTTGTGTCTGACATTCAAGACTTTCTATGACCTGGCCTACTTCTCCAGCCTTTTCTCTGTGCTTCAATTTCCCTGGCTATGAAAGTGGAGATGATTCCATGTAGGACTGTTATGAAGATCAAATGAATTAAAAGCACTAATACACAGAAGGTGTTTTTTTGTTTTGTTTTTTAAGATTTTATTTGACAGACAGAGATCACAAGTAGGCAGAGAGGCAGACTGAGAAAGAGGAGGAAGCAGGCTCCCTGCGGAGCAGAGAGCCCGATGTGGGGCTTGATTCCAGAACCCTGGGATCCTGACCTAAGCCGAAGGCAGAGGCTTTAACCCATTGAGCCACCCAGGCGCCCCCACATAAAGTTTTATATATGTCTTTATTGCTGTTGCTGTGATATCTTGTTATTACTCTGATTTTCCAGTTAGGCTGTATGAATCATTAATACCTGATGAATTTACTTCTGAGCCATTACATTCACCACTTGTTCCAACTCCCTTTGCTCACACCACTTCGGTGGCTCTGGCCTCTTTACTGTTCCACAAACATGCTAAGACTGCTCCCACCTATGGCCTTTCCAACAATCTCCCCGCTGCCTGGAAGGCTCTCTTCCCAATTTATCTACACAGACAATCCTTCAACTCTTTCAGATATTTGTTCAAATGTCACATTCTTAACAAGGCCTGCCTTAACTACCCAAGTAAAAATTACAACCTGCCTCATCATTTGCCATAGCACTTCACACCTTAACACACACTTTACAATGATTTGGTTATCATGTTTATTATTTATTGACTGTTTTTCCTGCTAGAACATAAGGGCTGGGATTTTTGTTTGTTTTGTTTTGTTCAGCACCTAGAACTTGGCACACAGTAGGTACTCAATACATATCTGTTGAAAAATGAAGGACTTTTGTCCTGACTCAACAAATAAATGAATGAATGTTTACCACACAGTTGGAAATACAGAACATGTATTGAACACTGGCTCTGTATTTGCAGTTGTGTGGTAAACTCCTTAAAATCAGCTCCTAACAGCCAACTTGTCCAAAACTGAATGTCCATCATTCTCCTTCTTAGGACTTGCTTCATCTTCTCTTTCTCTATTCCTCAAATTGGTAATGGTATCACAAGCCCTCCAGGCCAGAAAATTCAGCTCCTCACTACTCAGACCCAACTACTTCTCTGCCCTCACTATCTAGTCAATGTTTGCACTCATGAAACTTCTCTCAAATCTGTTCTTTCTTGTCCATTTTTATTGTTATTGTTCCCATGCAGGCCCTCAAGATTGTTCCCTGGTCTTTGGGAGAGGTTCAGCTAATCTCTCTTCCCCTAGCATGTACCCTCTCGAATTCGTTCTTTACACCAAAGTTAACTTTTAAAGGGAAGAGCAAGAGATAAAGACAGAAGCAGGGAGAAAATGAAGTCAGGCCCTTTGATTTCCCTTCTAAGTTCTATCTTAAATCCATCCACTTTTCTCTCTTCTGACACTACAGTATTTCAGGCCATCACCATATCTTACCTCAACTGTCGCAACAGTCTTAACTGGGTTGATCACTTCTCTGGCCACAATCCAATCTGTTTCATATCCTTCAACCAAAATTCAAATCCCATCACATCATTCCCCTGATTACAAGCCTTCACCAGCTTCCGACTAAACACGGAATGACATTTAAACTCCTTACCACAGTCTACAAAGGGCCCCAAATTCTGCTTCCCGCCTTTTGGACTCATTTCCTACCACTCTTGCCTCACTCTTCCTACCCAGTGCCAAACTCTTTCACCTTAGGTCCCTGTGTAAGCTTCTATATCAACAGTCTCTTCTCTGTCCCTTTAGTGTTGCTCCTACTCCCACCCACCCTTCTGGGTTTAGCTCAAATGTCACTTTCGTAGAAAGGCCTTTCTGCACCCTGTATCTAAATTAGGTTTATCTCTTACACTCGTATAGTACCTTCAACCTTTCCTTCATAGCACAGAAATGTATGCACATGTGTGTGTGAGAGAAAGAGATTACACAAATATTTACTGTAACATAACTGTTAAGAGCCAGCCTCTGAAATCAGATCGCCTGAGCTCAAATCCCACTTAACTTTCTGAACCTCAGTTTTTAAAACTGTAAAAGTGGGATAATAAAACTTACATTGTAGAGTGACTGTAAGAATAAAATAATATATCTCAAGTACTTCACACATACAGCATTCAACACACGTTACAAGAGGAAGAGGAAGCATTTGAGCTGAATCCTGAAGGATGAGGAGAATTTCAGGAGAATAATGAAGGAAGGAACACTGCAGACTTAGAAAACAACTTAATATGACCAGGGAAAGGTGACAAGTTGGGCCAGGCTGAAACATAAGGAGGAGAAGGTAGTAGGAAATAAAACCAAAAATGCCAGTCAAGGGCAGAGTCCTACTGAATTAGCAAACTGGAGTCTAAACCCAGATCTTCCATTTCTCTTCAGGCTTAGCGATCTGTGTCATTATATATTTCCATCCTCAAAAAACATCTGTTAATTATGACTCCAAACAAAGAATTCTACTGACCTGATTCCAAGCCTTAAAGACCTTAAAATCAGAACGTTCACACTTATGTGTACATACAGATTTAAGTAAACAAAGGTAGCAAAATAAAAACATTAACTTAATTCACTCTACACAGAGTCACCTATACAAATTAGGGAAGGAAAGAAACAAAGCCACAAATGATCCTAAAGTCATTTATATAGAAAGAAAAAGACTTACAGATACGGAATTGTACTTTTAGTGGATTAATATAAAATTTCACTTGCATTACCTGAGCATACATTCACAGTGGAGAAAGCTACACCAAAAATTCAAGGTGAAAGGGGATTTTGCATTTTAAAATTATGGTGAGTCACACATAGGTGGATTATTAGAAGCAACTTAAATGTAAGGCCGGCCACACACAAAGTATCTTTCTGATCACCTTTAAATGTTCCAAGACATCCTAACAATAAACACTGCATTTTACTTTCTCTCTTCTCATCTTTCCCCTCGTGACTCCTTACCTTCCAGGAGATCTCGGGCCAGCCCAGGCTCTGCGCCTGTGGAACGGACAAAATCTGACAAGACAGCATCCATGTCCAGGGTCATGTGATCATTAAGTACTTTCAGGCAGCTGAGGTAGGGTGGACATAGATCAAAATTCAGCCCTCCACCTGAGGAGGAAATAAACACATAAGTCTCAAATTACACTGAAATAGGATGATCATAGCCCAATTTCAGCAGCTTCCTTACCAAATGGAGAAACGATCCTGGCTCATTCATTTCAGCTGAATTTATTGTGAAGAGCAACATTTAGTTTCCTAATTCCTCATTAATTTTTTTTTAAGATTTTATTTATTTGATAGACAGAGATCACAAGTAGGCAGAGAGGCAGGCAGAGGGGGAAGCAGGCTCCCTGCTGAGCAGAGAGCCCGACTCGGGGCTCGATCCCAGGACCCTGGGATCACGACCTGAGCTAAAGGCAGAGGCTTTAACCCACAAGGGCCTCCCAGTGACCCCCCTCATTAATTTCTTAACTACTAAATTAATCACAGACCTAATGTCATTCTGAGTATAATGCTTTTCTTCTACCTCTCTAGAGTATTCTGTTTCCATCCATCAGTTTGCTTATCTAAGCTAATCGAAGAAAGCAGCAGACTACAACCCTGAAGAACTCCCCACCTTGTTTATTTCCTTGTTGGCACTTGATTTAACCTGAAATTATTTTAGTAGGTTGCTGTCTAGGCTCCCCCTCTAATATGTCAGTTTCTTGAAAGTTCAATGCTTGTCTTGTTCATTACTGTGTCCTCAGCATGTAACACTTGGCATAGTGCATGGCATACAGGCCCTCAGTAAATATGTGCTGAATGAATGGATAAATGAACAAATGAATACTATACACTGAAAAACTTTAGAGTTGACTAGTGTTCTGAGGCTAGCTGAGGACATGGAAGGAGCAAGCTGATCAAGCTTAAACTACTCAAAATAAAATAAGCTTTTACACAAAGCAGAGTGGAGATCTCCAAGGTACACGAAAGTTAATTTTTGCCCACTAATTTCATGAATCCAGGAAATATGCCTTTCTCCACTGTGGACAAGTGAGCCAAGTAAGTTCACCTGAAAAAGATCTCTTCTTTCAGACTTGACTTTGGCAAAAACTCTGTCCCTGACCTGATAGCCTGGCACCAATCCACATTCCTCTAAAGTTAGCAGTCCCAGCTGAGGAAGCAATAACAGAATGAAGAACAATCTCTGACCAATTCTACCACATTAGACGGGTTCTCTGGAAAAGAGGGCTTGATCCTAAAGCAACCATAACACACCTGCCCCGCCACAACCACCAATCCCTTGCCTTTTAGAGAAGACCAAAAGTAGAATTCTCAAAGGTAAAAGGTGACTCAGGTGACTGCAGAAACAGCTCCTCCTAAACAACCTAAAGTCTAAGGGTGACTCAGATCCCTTTTCTTTAGACCTCCTCCAATCCCACGACACAGCTTGTTTGGTGGTATGATCAGATCCTGATTTTCTGCATTCCTTAGAAATATTAAGCAAATAAAGAGCAATGATTTGTGGGTCATAAAACCAGGAAGTCACTAATCTGAGTGCAGGGATGTGTTTTAGTCATTATCTGTAGCCCCAACACCTAGCACAGCATATACAACACTGCAGGCAGTCAATAAATGCCTGATAAGTAAATGATTAAATGACTAAGTGAACCTCCACACCAGCCACACCAAACCAATCCATTTTCGGCTTAACTTAGCAAATGAGAAATTCCAGGGTCCTTCGGACTTCCTATCACCCCTCAATTTCTAAGAGTCTACCATGGTCCCAATCCATTTCTCCAAGTTTCAGAAACTCTTTTCTTTTCTTTTCTTTTTTTTTTAAGATTTTATTTATTTATTTGACAGAGATCACAAGTAGGCAGAGAGGCTGGAAGAGAAAGAGAGGAGGAAGCAGGCTCCCCGCCCAGCAGAAAGCCCAATGTAGAGCTCGATCCCAGGACCCTGGGATCATAACCTGAGCCTGGGATCATAACCTGAGCTGAAGGCAGAGGCCTCAACCCACTGAGCCACCCGGGCCCCCCAGAAACTCTCTTTTCTGAAGAGACATCTGTACTGTCACTAGTTCCACCATCCCTGTATCGTAAGATTTTTTACCCACACCTATATACGTTAGCCAGTTGGCTTTGGTCCAATTACTTACAGGGTTTCAGGTGCCTCTTGTTTATCCTAGACTTGAATTCGATGACCTCTCAGATCCTTCCCAGGTTTAAAAAATGAACTTCTCCAGTTCACTATAGCCTCATAAACCATGATCCTGACATTCTCTTTTACTCTGTGTATTATCGATATCTAATTTCTTACATTTCAATATCCCAATTGTCAGAAAATGCTGCCAATACATAGGGAACTTTTGGCCTAACAACCTCAAATTCAAAATGTCAAGTTATAAAATAAACTAGTTCCTTACATTTTATACTTAAGAATTAAATTCCTTCAGAATTCATAAATGAATGAGTGGTTTCTCCCTCCCCTAATACAAGCAAGAACTTCTTCTCCAAGCCCATTTCGGTCACTTCTTAGAGGTCACAGGAGATGGCTGCAACCCAAATAACTTGAAAGTATGACTAATCCAAGACCAAGAGCATAGCTTCAAAATGAATTTCAATCTTCTCTCTTTAAAAAAAAATATTCAAAGGCACTCAGTAGAGCCACTTTAATAACTTTCTGGAAAGACTGTGGGAGGTATACAGTAAGCAGACAAATAGCAATCAGCAAAAAGATGCTCAGCAGAAGAGAGAAGAGTTGATTAAGCCATGGGAATGTAGACAATCTCCCAGCTAGACACAGGACAATAAAAAAACCATCAACGTCACGGCATCACAGACCTCATTTGCCAATACAGTAGGTCTTTCTTCAAAAAATTATTTTGGAGAAGTAATTCAGAGATCCAAAACTATCTAGAATGACTTGCCAAAAAATTCAAAGCACTAAACCAAACTTCCTGGCAGCACATTCATTCTTCTATCTGATGCCTCCAGGTGCAGGCCACAGACTCCACCCGAACCCCACCCAGCAGGGGAGGACAGTGGCTTCTGTTACGTCACCACCAACACTTGGCTGGCACTTCTCAAAATCCAAATGGGAAATAGCCACAACATGGACTAAAACACACAGTCCTTGGCTGTCTCAGCAAACAGGAAGAAAAAAAAAAGAAAATACTGGCTTTTTTTTTTTTAAAGATTTTATTTATTTATTTGACAGACAGAGATCACAAGTAGGCAGAGAGGCAGGCAGAGAGAGAGAGAGAGGAGGAAGCAGGCTCCCTGCTGAGCAGAGAGCCCGACATGGGGCTCGATCCCAGAACCCTGGGATCATGACCTGAGCAGAAGGCAGAGGCTTTAACCTACTGAGCCACCCAGGCACCCCGAAAATACTGGCTTTTAAACTTTCAAACAAAACAGAGGAGACACTCAAACGTCTGTTGATTGAATGGTGTTTAGACAAATCTCAACTGGAGGCAAAACCCTCCAGTCCTCCAACTGGATGAGACATTAGTGATTACTTAATTCAATGTCTGCCCCCAAGCAGAAATCCTTCTTTTACATCTCTTGACAGAGAAAGCACCCAGTCTTCACATAGATACAAGCCTTGATGGAGGACTCATTCCTTTGCAAACATGTCCGTCTTACTTTGAACAGACCTAATTGTTACAAAATACTTTTCTAAATTAAATCACCAGCCCACCCCGATCTGTAACTTCCACATAATGGTCTGTGTTCTCTTCTCCAGAACAATAAAACCACACCCAAGAATGATGGTATTTGCATAGACAAGGATTAGACAAAATGTGTTAACAAACAGAGAAACAAATAAGGCTTGAAAAGTCAGATGCGTTGCCCAAAGTCTGAACCCAGATATTTTGGACACATGCTCTACTATACCACACTGCCTCCAAAGGCACTAGGGCATTACTGAACCCCAAAACAGGACTGATTCTTACCCACTGAATTCTTTCACATAGGAAAGGGCTGTGCCTATCTCTTATATGTATTAAAGACTTAGATGCCTGCCTTATATTGCCCTCATTTTAAATCCTACCATTTTCCTCAGCAATTTCAACACCCACCTACACCATCCATCCAATGTTTCTGCTGTAAGAGTTTCATAATCTCATCAAATGCAAAGACCTTCATCTCCACTCCAGCACCTCAGTCCTGGACTCTGCCATCTCCTAAAACTACTACACCTCTATATTTTCAACATCCAAAATTTTACTTTGGCTACCGTCTCATCTTCCTTCCAGCTTTCCCTCTCTACTACTAAACCTGCTATCTTTTGTTTTTTAAGTTTTTTTTTTTTCTGTTGTTCCAAAGATTTTATTTATTTATTTGACAGACAGAGATCACAGGTAGGCAGAGAGAGAGAAGCAGGCTCCCCGCCGAGCAGAGAGCCTGATGCGGGGCTTGATCCGAGGACCCTGAGATCATGACCCGAGCCGAAGGCAGAGGCTTAACCCACTGAGCCACCCAGTCGCCCCTTAACTCAATATATCCTCACCTCAGACCAAGTCATCCAATTCCTTAACTACTTTGTTCACAATTCAACAAAAATCACGGTGTGCCTACTATGTGTTAGGTGCACTATAACCAGGACTAGAAACACAACAGTGAACTAGACAGATACAATCTTTATCCTCACAAAGATTCCAGCCTGGAGAAAAAAAAAATTTTCACAGAAAATTGTAATAAAGAAATGCTGGAGAGGTGGGTGTGATCTCCTACAGGGAGTCCGAAAAAGCTTTCCCAAGGAAGTGATATTACATCTAAGGACAAAAGAATGAGTAGGAATTGGAGGAACAAACTGGGAAAGAAAGAATGCTCCAAGCAGAGGAAACATATTATCAACGTTCTATGTCAGGAAGAAACAAAGAGGTGAGAATGGTACAAAATGAGGATTAAGAGGGGGGCCTGGTGGACCCTACTAAACATGGGGATTTTATCCTAAAGATAATGAAAAGCCATTGATGTAAGTCACTGTTGTAAGCAGGGGCAGGACATGATCACACATGAAATATTAAAAGATCCCCCTGGTTGTAGTGAGAAGAGTGTGGAAGGAACACAAGTGGAAATTATTGCAACAACATGATGGTGAGCTAAACTAGGGGACACGATGGTGAGCTGGAAAGCAGTGACGACTGCGGGGAAAAAAGTGGATTAGATGCCACTTTGTCCCTTCTTGCCTAACTGAATGAATGTGAGCCTGCTGACTGGTCACTTATTTTCCAGTAAAAAACTAGTTCCACTATTCTTCTATTTCATCTGCCCAACCTGATGGCTCTCACATTCAACTTCTCTGCTACTACCTGGGCCTACTGAGCAAGATAAGATCAAATAATCATGCAGAGGAACCCAACTACAAATAAATGGCAGTCAGTCTCATTACTTTCCATGGAACACTGCTGCCTTCTGCTTGACTTGGGGACAAGTCAACCAATGTTCTCAGCTACTATGCCACACCTTCAGTATTCTCCTACCCAATTCTTATCACTCCCTAACTCCTGACGCATGACCTTGCCTTCAACTTCATAGAAAAAAATATGAAACAAAGCAAGAGGAGTTCCTTTAGGTTGACTCCCCTGTTCCTGCCAGCTGTTCTTCTCCTCTACCCTGTAAAACTCCCTAAAATCAACATTCACATGTTACTTTCTCACCTAAATGCAGTACTCATCCTACCAAAATGGGCTTCTATTGAAGAAGAATGGCACTGACTTACAATAAGATCACAATTATCCTTACTGCTTATCTAAAATGATCTCTTTGTAGCACGTGATACTTATCACTCTTCCTGCCTCTCTGGCTCCATGTTTTGGTCACCTTTGCGGACTCCTCTTCCTAACCAAGAGTTAATGCACTGAAGGTTCTACCTCAGGCCTTCCATCTTCTTAATTTATATCATCTCCTTGAGAATTTCATTCATGCCCCTGAACACCAAATGGTGATGACTTCAAAATGTATTCACAGTCCCAAACTCTCCAGCTCACCTAGGAATCCCATATGCACTTCAAACTCAGCATGTTAAAAGCATGAGCTCATTCTCTCATCTCTGTCTTTCCCCCTTTCAAACTACCCCTCTTCCAGTGTTGCCTATTCTAGCAAAAGGTACCATCATCCGTCCTCTTAGCCAAGTCACAAAAGCCGGGGAGCCACCCTGGAATTCTCTTTTACCTTATCCTCATTCACAAGCAGTCCTTTATGAAGGACTACTCATTTCACCTTTAAAATTTCTCAAATCCATCCCACACTCTTCATAAGCTACAACTATTTTATTCTCTCAGGTTTTCATTACCTGGACTCCAGGAAATAGCTTCCTAATTTCTCCCTCTTCCTCTCTCCAGCCATTGGATGCTTGTGGAGGCTGATCAATCTAAAATGCAAATAGGCCTTATAGCTCCCGGCTCTAAATTCTTTAATGACTAAAGCATCAGATCCCTTCACAATCTGGCTCTGCCTAACTCTCCAGCCTCATTCACCTGCCACCATTCCCCCTTCTGTCCTGGTAATTCCCCAGGTACACCATGTGCTCACATTTCAGTTCCTTTGCCCATGTTGTTCCCACTGCCTGGATTTACTTGTGGTCTAGGAAGTGATTTCTTACCTCTTCTATGAGACTACCTTGAGTACCACCTCATTTGTAAAACTTTCTCGGGGTTCCCAACTTAAATTGCTCTCTTCCTCCTTGCTGCTGCACCTGCTATTACACCTCTGTGATTTTATTTACACACCACAGAGTACTTGTGTCTATTTACACCTTTCTCTCCCCCACTAAACCATGAGCAATTTGAAGGCAGGAATTTTGTCTTGTTCATCCTGTATCCCTAAAACCCAAGCACCACTCAGTTTTTGTTCAGATAAACTGAATTGTATTTGTACAGTACCCCACCATGCACACGCGTGTGCCCGTGCACACACACACACACACACACCAGTATAGATGATAATCAGATAATCAGTGTTGTAAACAGGCAGGTCTCAAACAGTGGCTCATCTCAAAGACATTTGCTTAAGATTGTTATATGACATTATTTGCAACAAGTTTCTTTTTCTAAACATTAACTCAGACTAACATTACAACCAGTCTGCATGCTCTGCATGCCCAACTATTTAGTAACAGAGAAAGATGACCCAAAATTAAACACTGATTATGGATAACTATTATAATAATAGTTAAAATGCCTGAGAAACTACTGACCCTACATTTTCTCGTCTACTACATCCCCAAGCGTCCACATTCTCACACTATATCCTCTCCCAGTCCTAGTGATGCACTACAGCTGTGTCTGAGTCCCCTCCAACTCCTCCCAAAACTCACTGGAAAACCACAACATTCAAGACTGTCAAGCATTTTCAAAGGTCAGAGACTCCTCCATGTCTATGATGTCAGTCCCAAGGAATCCAGACAGGGAGAAAGAGGAGGGACAAAAACCCTTAGAAATTTCACACAATTCCTGATTAGGTGGGAGGGAAAAATGAAAGACTCTCTTGGCAGATTGTTCTTAATTAAAATGGGTCCTTACAAGTGAAAGAAGCAAAATATATCCTTCTTTTAAAAAAAAGAGAGAGAATATGACCAAATTCCATACCAAAGAGACCTATGCAGACCTATGTTACAACCGAGAGACGGAAAGATGGGTCTAAAAGGAAAAAAAGAAGTGACAGGAAGTAATATGTGTTAAAGCTTCAGACATTATTTCATTTTAACTTCCAAGTAACTCTAAGAGATTTGTTTGTATCATTAACCCTACCTCACCAGATGAGATTGCTAAAACCCACAAAGGTTAAGTAATCCACCCGAGATTACAAATGGAAAAAAGCAAAAAAGCCACAGGGCCAGGATTTTCATGAACCCAGCCTACTGGAAACCAGAGGCCAGACCCTTGCACCACAGCACCCCTAGTCCAGGGAGGTGAATGGCAAAAGCATGTGCCATCCACCCATGTGCCAGTCTACCCTCCCAGCTGCAACTGCTTTCAACACAGAGACAGAGAGACAGTGAGACAGAGAGAACTGGCTCTGGATTTGGACAGATTTAGGTTCAAATACCAGTCTACCTACTAAGGGCTGAACTATGGGTAAATAATATAACCACTTGGTGCCTCCATTTCTTCATGTATCAAATGGAGAAAATATCTGCATTTCAGACCTTTTGCTAGCATTAACTGAAGATACATTAGGACAGTGCCTGGCACAAAGTAAATCCTCAAAAAAGGTCAATTGCCTTTCTTCTGGCTAACTCCCTCGACATACTCCACCTCGCTCCACTAGTACCCAGTACAGCCCCTGTACCTTTCCTCCGAAAGCACCCTCTACTCATCCCCAAAAAACCTTCCGGGCCCACAGCCATTGCAAAGGCACCGTCAACACATGCACACAGGACCCAGTCCATCATTTCCATTCCAGTGTCTTTCAAATTCGTTAAGCCTCCAAGAAAATGTTGTGAAAGGACTTCTTGGGCTGTAACTTCTACCAGATGGTCCCTCAAAAATAAGAGCAAAAGAAAACTGTCTGCCCTCTCCTCGATGTACAGACACAGCTAAATAGCCCATTCATTCCCAAATTTCCAGGAATAGCAAACTGAACACGTATTTACTGAAATTCTAATGTCTTAATCTACCAACCCTACCTCCCCACGTTTATCCCTTACTACACTACTCATTCCAGATTCAAAGATTTTATAATATTCTCTTAATCTCATGCATGTTGTCTATTTCTTGGGAAAAAATGTTCACATCTCCTCCTACATAGCCTGCACAATTTCTGGGTTGTTTTCTACCTCCACAACACTATATGCTCAAGGAAGAGCCACTTACTCTCCCTAAATCAAACTTAAGAGAAAAACTGAACCCAAAAAGCTCAATCATATAATTTACCATTCCAAAACAATTTATTAGCTTACTATATGCTACTGTGGATACAACCCAGTAAGGACTCAAGAACTGGCTTCATGGTTTTATAACTACCACTAGTATGTGCATGTGTCAGAACAAGATTTAACTATTTTTCAAGAATTTCCAGTTTGTTTGTTTTTTTAATCAGGCCTACCAATAGCAAAATGAATCTCTAACAGACAAATCCATTAACAGCCAAATGCTGATATAAAGATCAGGGAGAAGTTCACAGAGAACTCCTTATGAACTGGCATTTGTCTTCTCAGTGCTACTGACAAAAGGCTCCTTGGATTACAATTACTTGGGAAATTTAATAATTCGGAAGATGTGTACAACAGAAGTGACCTTTAGAAAAATAAGAGAGAGTCAGAGAGAAAGTCTATTATTATAAAATTGGCACAACAACAGTAACTTGAATAGAAACAAAAGTCATGTTAATGTTTATTTTTTTAGATCCAGACCAGTATTTCTATTTGCCACATACAACGAATTTTTTCTCTTTCAGTGAGGGTCAAAGATAGTTCAAGGTTTGAGTCTTAGTACACTCAACTTTTAAAAGAATGGTCTGTAAAAATAAAAGTTCTACTTAAGCCCTTATAAAGATTCTGATTACTAAACTTTTGACATGGGAGAAAAAAATAAATACTACAAACCAACAAAGGCTAGTCTAATAGTAAAACACGTTCTCTGAATCAACCAACATTCCCTACTTGAAGACAATCTTCTCTCCCCTTCTTGATTCTTAAATACTTGTCATTTTATTGTCAATTAGAGAACTTCTACTCAAGGAAATAGCAGAAGAAAAAAAAAATTCTAATTATGAACTATCTACTATTAGTTATCCATAGGAAATTAATTCATTGTGTAAACTCCTTCTGGTAAATTAACTTCCTTCAGTACACAACTACTAATTTTTTAAGAGTCCCAAACAATTAGAAAAAGAAATTTGTCTTTTATAAAATTATATAACTCCTTTCAAAGAAAGCTATCTTTTATTACTATTATTATGTTTAAAATTCTCCATCTGCAAATTTCATAGTTACATCTATCCTGGCCATATCTAGACCTCATTTGAACTCCTCTAGGCCCCGTATGTGCAAAATTCACTTCCTGTTATCATATACTGCCTTGTAATATTAGTTGGCCTTCCTGATACTAGCATCTTATCTCTTCAATCTGATTATCCATCATTCAATCAAAATTACCCAAAATCAAAATTTACTGGGTCCACTATGTACCAGGCACTGCCCTAGGGCCTTAGAGATACAAATGAAGAGAAGCCAACAGTCCTACCTTCGGGGCACTCCAGGCTGCTGGGAGAAATCTAAACATGTTATTCATGCCCAGTGGGGTAGGAAAAGATATATGAACTAGTTTACCTGGATGGGTTAGGAAGGTTTCTCAAACTGGATCTTAAAGGATGTGTAAGAGATCATCAAGATGGAAATCAAGATACATTCTAAAAAGAATTAAGATCTTGAGGTTGGCACCTTTCTTTTATACTTAAAAAAATTCTAAACAGGCCTAAAAATTTGCTTGGCACATAGTAGATGTGTAACAAATATTTGTCATTCTAAATTATTCAAGCTAGTCCATGTGTATGGATGACTGAGAGCTAATCTATATCTAAAATAGGCTTGTGAATTATTTACTGGTTTCAAATGTCATCATTCACCCCCTGGATACACATAATCAAGGTCTATGCAAATATATCTGTACAGCTGTCTGTTCATTAAAAATAGCTTCTCTTTTGCTGTAATTTCTGTTTTTAAAGCACTTTCACAAATAAGGCCTCATTTAATAAGAATTCTAAAAATTAAATACTCTTTTTGAGATTTCTAACCCCCTCTTTTCTGATGGAAAATACATACATACAGAAGCTTACAAAGCTTAAGTGATACCCAGGTAACAAGGAGCTTGGACCTAGGTATCCTGAATTTAAATACAGGGTTTATATTAGTTCTACAGGGACTTATGACAAAATCAAATTGGTCTACCCATGCAAACTCCACAGACTAAGAAATTCTTTATTATTTTGCTTTTAAAAATACTATCCATATTCATCCACACTACTAACCCCATCCTCCCCACCAACTCCACCAATACACATACATTTCTATTTCTAGGTTAGAGTTAGGAATTAGAAAATCCAGCCTAGGATATCCTGAGACCCAAATAATTTTGGGTCTCCTTCATCTGTATAGGTTGTGCCATTGGTGGTAATAATTTTTCTTTATTTGTTTTTAAAGAGTTTATTTATTTGTCAGAGAGAGAACACAAGCAGGGGGAGCGGCAGGTAGAGGCAGAGGGAGAAGCAAGCTCCCCGCCGAACAAGGAGGCCAATGCAGAAGATGTGGGACTCGATCCTAGGACCCTGGGATCATGACCTGACCTGAAAGCAGATGCTTAACCGACTGAGCCACCCGGGCATCCCAACAGCAACCAAGCCTTGGGTGCCTGGCTGGCTCAGTTATAAGCATCCTACTCTTGATTTCTTCGGCTCAGGCCATGATCTCAGGTTGAGACACCCAGCACGGAGCCTGCTTAAGACTCTCTCTTTATTCTCTCTGCACCACTCCACCCCCACCACTGTGCACTCTCTCTTTCTAAAAAAAAAAAAAACCTTTTAAACCACTTTCAGCGCAGAGTCTACTTGTCCCTCACCTTCCCCCTTTGCTCCCCTCCCTGTGCTCTCTTCTCACAAATAAATAAAATTTAAAATAAATAAAAGCAACCACGCCTCTTATATTTAAGCACATAAAATTAGTTATAAGCATATAATATAATCTGACTTCTAGTCTACCTGGGAACATAGACTGGGAACATTTCTATTTTTACATTTCGGTCTAATGTGGAACAAGCCTGGTGGTGAGGTGCAGAAAGTCAGCCTATTTTCCTTGTTTGGCACTTTGGAATTATAGACTTTATTTGGAACTATGGACTTTAGAACCAGGAGATTACTTCATTCCATACCCTCAAATTGCAGATGAGAATCCTGGGAACCAGGTGAGTGAGATTAAGTGACTTGCCCAAAGTCACAGGGCTAACTAGTGCTAGAACTGTGTAATAGAACATAAATCTGTTGACTACTGTTCTTTTTTTTCTCTCTAGAGATTGATTTATTTTAAAGAGAGCGAGAGAGCTTCTGCGTGCACAAGAGTGGGGCGAAGGGCAGAAGGGGAGAGAATCTTTAAGCAGACGTTCACCTCCTTCCCATTAAACATGGAGCCCAAAGCGGGGCTTAATCCCTTGACCCATGAGACCATGACCCGAGCTAAAAACAAGAGTCAGATACTTAATGGACTGAGCCACCCAGGCACCCCTCTTGACTCCAATTCTAGCAATCTTTACCTGACTTGTCATGTATCGATGACTTTCAGTTCTCCGTGTGATCTACTTTGTGGATTTATCTATGAAAACTTCCTTTCTTCCTGCCACCCAGATAAATCTCTTACTTCTACAGGTGTGTACCAAAGAAAAAGATGCATAATTAGGAAATTTAATCACTTAAGCAAACCATATTAAGGGAAATCATCTATACAGATGATCATGAGGGCATGCTAAAATCAAATCCCCATTTTTGTTTGACTCATCACCACTACCGATATAAACTGGATTTGGAAATATTCTTCTAGCACTATACTCGAGGTCTGAAGTTGTGTAGCAAGAGGGTAGGATAAAATTAAGTGTGACAAAGGGATAGATTTTTCTTTTTCTTTTCTATTGATAGTCTGAAGCTATAATATAGTTCTCATAAGCCATTATGGAATCACAGCAATTACTAAATTTTAAATAGAATCCAACATAAAATAAAAACCAAGAGAGAAATAAAGCATCAACTTTTAACACATGACCTCTTCCTGTCCGAAAGAGTAAATAAAATGCCCGCAGCATCAAAGCAATCACTTTCCTCACATTCACTTTGATTCATGTTGACTTGTGGAAAAGCTACATCTCTTCTTCCTCTTAGGAAGGGCCACCATCAGCACAATAGCACCAGGTCACTGCAATTCTCCCATAATGAAACCTGAACTTCCTGACTCAATCATTCAGTAAGCACTTAGTAAGGACCTACTCCAAGCCAGGCAGGCTGCTAAGTGAAGGGGATGCATAAACCAGTAAGTTGTCCCTGCTTTCTAGAAGTTCATCTAACAGGCTGATTCCAGAGAAAACCCCAAGATAGGTATTGGCTAACTTCCTTTATTTAACGCAGATTACTGAGTTCCCGGCACTGGTGACAGAAAAAGATGAAGAGTAAACTTTTAAAAGTAAGAGTCTTTTCAAAATTTACTGAACCGGATGCCCGGGTGGCTCAGTGGGTTAAGCCTCTGCCTTCAGCTCGGGTCATGATCTCAGGGTCCTGGGATCGAGCCCCACATCGGGCTCTCTGCTCAGCGGGGAGCCTGCTTCCCCCCTCTCTCTGCCTACCTCTCTGCCTACTTGTGATCTCTCTCTGTCAAATAAATAAATAAAATACTTAAAAAAAATTTACTGAATAACTTGCTCTTCTGAATTATTGAAATCACATGTTCTTCTCCAAGAATGCCAATCATCAGAAGTTGACTGTAAGGGATTTTGATGGTAACACCGAGCCAAGTATTTTGGTCAAAGGCACTGTTTCCTTAATCTTACCACTCTAGAAGGAATTACTGTCCTAGACTGGTACATTTTATCAATATAGGATCCATAGTAACAGAATATAGTTGATCTCATCAATGAACTGGAAGGAGTTGGTTCCTATATAGACAGATGCTTCCAGCAGAATGGACTATGTCAAACATATGACAAATCCTGTTTAACTCTGTTGCCACAAGAGTGTATATCTAAGTACTACAGGCAACCCTTCATGATCACATAGCCCCAGGCCAAGTTTTCAGGGTGACGAGTCTCTGCTTTTCCTTTTCCCTTCCACAAAAAGCACAAAAGGTATGAATTAGTACACAAGTCATTGTCCTCTGAGGTTTTCTCCTTGAAATTACTCCAGGAAACCAACCATCGTTAGAATGAGTCCTATCCCATTGATATTTTTTTTTTTTAAAGATTTTATTTATTTATTTGACAGAGAGATCACAAGCAGGCAGAGAGGCAGGCAGAGAGAGGAGGAAGCAGGCTACCCGCTGAGCAGAGAGCCCGATGCGGGGCTCGATCCCAGGACTCTGAGATCATGACCTGAGCCGAAGGCAGCGGCTTAACCCACTGAGCACCCAGGCGCCCCTCCCATTGATATTTTTAACATTATTTTATTTTCACATTCCCTGGTAGTGGTGGTGATGATAACAAATGCCAGCTTTGGAGTTCACAAAATACCTTCAAATATATTACTTCACTGAAAAAAATGCAGAGGATAAAAGGAACCATCATAGGCCAAATATCTCAAATATCAAAAACCAAATCGAGTTTAATTGGAATTGAAAAACAAGCACTTTCAACTCTACCACAGGATCGAAAATCTATTTCTATCAAAAAAGCATAGAATTGACCTTAACAAAGCAAAATCACAAACTTCCCTTTAAATTAGGTCTGATTTCAATTTGTGTGTGTTAAAGACCACAGTTTCAGCAACAATCTGATATAAATCTTCGATACCCCAATCCCATTTCCAAATGTTTCCCCACAGTTAAATGATCAATACATATTATTCTAAAGAAGGAATAGTTAATGATGAAAAAGCCGCCCTAGAATGACAAGCTGACAACACTCACCATTCAAGTATCTTTAAAGATTTAACTAATATTTACTCTGTACCAATCAAGTACTAAGCACTAGGTTAGACACATCCACATAAATCACCTCATTAACCTTATGTGTCATGCTCAGATAAGACTAAATCCAATCCTTTACTGACCTGGGTCCCTAGAACCCACTAGTTCTACCATTAACTACCTCGATCCCACCTAATAAATCCCTAGAACTCAACTGGAACTCAGCTTCTCAGTCTCACAGACCTAAGCATTTTTAGTGCTTCTACTAAAGTAATGCTTACCACAAAACCTGTGTGCCTATTTTTAAGCTCCTAACTCCCAAACAAACACCATTCATCCGAGATATGGCACATGGTGAAAATGGACATAATCAAAAACAAGTAACTCTCTTGGATCACACTAGCTAATGAATAAACCAAGAATACTAACAAAACTGGATTTTTAAAAAAGATTTTATTTATTCAGAGGAGATCAAAAGTGAGAGATCACAGAGGGAGAGGGAGAAGCAGACTCACTGCTAAGCAGAGAGCTCTGTGTGGGGCTCAACCCCAAAACCCTGAGATCATGACCCAAGCCAAAGGCAGATGCTAACTGACTGAGCTACCCAGCTGCCCCATAAACTGAATTTCAGCTGGTCAGACAACATTGGATTTTTTTTTTTTTAAGATTTTATTTATTTGAGAGAGAGAGCAAGAGAGAGAACACGAGCGGGGCAGGGAGTAGAGGGAGAGGGAGAAGCAGACTCCCGCTAAGCAAGGAGCCCAACATGGGGCTTGATCTTAGAACTCCAGGATCATGACCTGAGCCAAAGGCAGACGCTTAACCAAGTGAGCCATCCAAGCACCCCAGACACTGGTTTTTAAGTCTTCCCAACCTCAAGACTATTTTCTGGTCTTCTGAATACAGAAAGTCTTCTCTCTTTGAATGAACTGCAGAAGACAAGTCTGACCCAACAGTCCTTACTCACATACTCATCAGAGATAACTGGTAGAAAAAGGAAAAAAAATATTCCAACTGGTATGACCACATTACAACATTAACAACACATTACTCACCATCATGCAACAAGAAAGAACTTGCAAG